>NC_053199.1:13064473-13370921 GCF_905163445.1 Pararge aegeria | reverse complement strand
GCTGATTTTGAGAGCATAGATTTATTTTTCTTTCTCCAGCTTCAGTCCTTACTCAAGAACTATTAGCGTTTCGGTTTCACACTGAATAATATTTATTACAAAGACTTAATCGTTTTATTTCAAGTGTTGTTATATTATATATTAAATAAATTATTAAATACAATAGAAATAAGCGTTCTCCGTGTTTGTACCTACTCTGAATCTTTTAAACTGGGCAACGTATTTTAATGCAGGTTTCAGCATTAGATCGAGTGATTAAAGTTGAAAAATTATAAATATGGCAAACAAAAACCCCAAAAATTGAAAGTCTAATCATAATCCTTATCAGTCACACGTGAAGTATTGCAAGCGGGCGAAGCCAGGGCGGGTCACTAGTTTAAGATAATCGGTTGGTTTGTGCCGTAGTATATTTATTTATATTTCGTTATTTACAAGAACAACGGATATTAGAAATGTTGTGATTTATTCTTGCCAATTTTTTACGTTTAGATAACGTAGTATTTGTAAACAAGTACAGGAATAGTTTTATTTAATCGTCTTATATGTTAGAGTTAGCAAATCTCATAGATAATATTATTGCTAATCGAAACACCCGTTACAACTTTATTAGCAATTTTATGATCAATCAACCTTGCTCCATAATTCAGAATCTACAAGCTTTTAAATACAAATCTATTAAAAGATAACAGTTTTCTTATTAGCGTCAAAAATTAAATTCACTTTCTATTAAATTCGAATCGAGTACAATATTCATCGTCATCATCAACATTTGAACCGGTGTTTCGACGTCAACTGCTGTGTCTTTTGTAGAGAGTTACAAAAGGTCCTGGGCCGCTTGTTTCCAGCAGCTCCCAAGGACTTGCTTGATGTTGTCTTTCCACCACGTGGGGGGGGGGTCGACCAACTATTCTTTGTATTCCGGTGCGGGGTTGCCATTCCAGCACCTTGGAACCCCAACAACCATTGGTTCTCCGAACTTTGTGACCCGCCCGTAAGCTTCGCGACTCGTTGAGCTACGTTGGTAACTCTGGTTCTTCTACGGATCTCTTCATTTATGATTTGATCATACTCCCAGCATAGCTCTCTCAATCGCTCGGTGAGTGAGGAGAAGATTTTTTATATTACAGTGTTATTACAGGTTCATATTATTTAAAGCATTCGAATCTAAAACCGTTTTCGTGTATCGTATCGCCTAAAGAGTAAATTTTATCTGCAAAAAAAAAATAGAAGCCAAAAGTGTAGATGCAAAAAGGCGTGGCGCAAAGCGATCTAGCGATAGTCCTTAATTATTACATTAAAAAAAGCGCAACACTCGGCGCGAAGAACCTAGTTCTAATAGCTAGCTATCTGAATGCCAAACTGCAGCTCAATCTATCAAGTCGTTTCAGCTATGCGTTGATAGCTTAGTCAATCGAGTAAGTTACTTCTTCTTTCTAAATTTACAGAAATAATGGACAAACGAGCAAGCGAATCTCCTTAAGTGACTTCAAGGTTACAAAAACCTTTCGGGAATTCGTTTATTGGCTCATTGAATGCCCCCAAATCTGTTTTTTCTTATAACAATATAAGAAAAAACATCTTCTAAAACTGAAACTATCATCGTCAATCTTCTTTAAATTCAAGTTTGGCGGTCAATTATCGAAAAGCCTTCTTATTAAGTGCCGCTTAGATCTAGGTAACTAAGTCTAACCGCCTAAATCATTCAACCATTTGCGTCTGAGATGTCCTGGAGATCTCTTCCCAACAATTTTACCAGTGCAAGTGTTAGGAAAAAAAACTGGTCTGCTCTTTGTTCATCAGTTCTCGCTCTTTCCGTACTAGTTTTAGTACTTTCTTATTAGATGTGAAACTGTGCCACCTAATTTTGACCATTTCATTTTGAGGAAACACAGTGGAGCTAATATTGTTGCGCCATTTGCGAGCAGGCTCGAATCCAATAATCAAAACGGTCGTGATTTTCTTCTCATAATCAACAATAACTACTCTTAAGCTCTGGCTGGTGTAGTAAGCTAACATAACGCAAATTACCTGCAGGTCCCCATTTCGGTCGGGCAATATCCTTAATTGATTCGCTGCACCTGCGCTCTGTGCCGTTATATTGCTCTGCGTTAATTGCTAGACAATTGTACTGCGAATAATACTATTGAATAAAACTAAATTCACCTTAAAATGATATCAATCAATCGATCAATTTCCAATGTTGAACTGAAGTCAATTCAATCCAATGAACCCCCAGCGGAAGGTTTGCCCATAATCGCCACAGATGATAGTGGTGGCACAGAGGACGCTGCTGTCCGTTCTCCTCATCTAAGAACCTACCATCGACGCTCTCAACCGGTATCCGAAACAGTCATCATGATCTGCATCATATAAACCCATTAACAGCCCACTACAGGGCACGGGTCTCCCAGTCCAGCCCAGTGCCGATTAGTGGACTTCACACACCTTTGAGAACATTATGTAGAACTCTCATATATGCAGAATTCTTCCCGATGTTTTCCTTTGCCGTTGAAGCAAGTGATATTTTAACTACTCAAAACGCACATAACTTAGAAAAGCTGGAGATTCATGCTGGGTTTCGAACTCGGCCCCCCCAAAGGCAAGCCCTCCACTTAACCTCCAACGTCGACACCTGCTACCCACTGGGCGATCATAGCTTCCGAAACAGTCGATTCGACCGGATAGGGTTAGGCTTGATTGATTGATTACTTAGTCACCTCGTACGACGTCCACGGCAAGAAAAAGTTACATGATATACTTGTGATAAAAAGTTTAAAGAATGCTGTCAAAAAAACCATGACATTGAGGCGTTACTAAAATTTCTGATGGCAATCATCATCATCATTACCAGTTTCCCTGATCAATTTTGGTCATAGTCATCAATCTCCGGAGATTTTGCAACTACGCTTGAGGTATTATTGTTTACAAGTGCGTTCGGAAACACAGTGGACTCTTTATTCCCTACCAAGTCCGATGGAACAGCTCCTACACCACCGAAGTGAGATCAGGCGTATTGCCGACAGCGTGAGGTGATGTCTGAGGTATGGAACATAGTTATTAATCACCATTTCTGGCGACTGCAGTGCACGAGTCTCCCCAGAACAAAAAGAGTCGTAGTCCACCACACTGGCTGGAGATTGGTACACTCAGTGGCGTACATAAAGGGTATGCACAGGGTATGCAGATGATATAAAATGAAGAAAATCTCCAATACGAGTTATAAAAAACTTAAGGATATGCTTTATAAGGTATACAAAGCCTACCCTTATGTATTTATATCTCGTAATGGAGATTTTCTTCATTTTATATCATGTGCATACCCTGTGCATATCCTCTATGCACGCCACTGGGTACACTTCACAGCCTTTTAAGAACATTCTGTAAAACTTTACGGCATTCAGGTTACCACACAATGTTTTCATATCGATAAAGCAACTGATGGTTTGATTTTATTGATGTTTTGTTTCAGAATCATAATCTAATTTATATTTTTATAATACAAAATACAAAAACTCAAAAAAAATTGTTAAATCAGATACATCTGATTCTTTGTCTGATTTTACTTTAATATACTATTAATAGTATGCCACCCCAGATATGCAGATTTTCAAATACAGCAATTAATTTTTTTATTGTGTATTTTCCTTATGCTTTAGACGATCCACCAGTAACCAGTAACCAGTATCTAGGCATAAATGGTTTTTTGGGATCAAAGTCAAAATCAAACTCAAAGTCAAAAATATCTTTATTCAAGGTGGTGACACTTTTGATGCGTACATTACATGATAATTACATGGTAGTGAGATGATGGCGATAACCATATTCGTAAACTGAAAACTAAAGCTACGAGGGTTTCAAACGTGTCCTGGTCTAAGAAAAAGCCCACAACAATCTTAGCCGGGTGTTTTTTTTGTTATCACCATCTCACATTGATCAATAACTTTATCCCACCAATACTAATAATTTTTTGCATGATACCAAATTAACCTTGGTTTTCATTATATCTAATGGATTTCCGTGAAGTAACGCGCTTTAATGCAGTATCTAGGAATAAATTGAATTTTGGGATCAATAATTCACAACGTAATGTATCGTGTTGATTAAACCACATACAATATAATGTACGCACAGTATTCACATTCTGCGCTATGAATAATTGATCGAGTATATCACAGCCATCAGGTTTATTAAGTAACAATTTAATTGATGAATGAAAACAAAATTGAAGTGCTTGTCTGCGATTTTGAGATAACGCCATGTTCATGTAACAAAGCTCAAATTAATGAATGAACGAGTGAATCAATGAGTGCTTCGACATGCTATTTTGTACATCAAGAAAACTATACAATATTTACAAAAAAAAAACAAATTAAGATGAAAAAATAAAACATTTATTTAAAGTAGGCCTTCATATAAGCACTTTTATTAAGCACATTAAATATTATAGTTGCACAATTGGTGGCCTTATTTATTTATTTAACCTCTATACACCGAGTTCGACGCCCGCCACACGTCACTAACTTTTCGGAGAAAATTTAGGCAAGTAAAACATCACTTGCTTTAACGTTGAAGGAAAACGTCGTGAAGAAACCAGCGTATTCTTAAACTCTGCTTATAACAAGTAAATTTTGTGTGGTACTACACTAAACAGTGATTTCATTATGAACGCCCCAGGTGTTCTGTCCGTCTCAATTTCAACCTCTATTAAATAAATAGCGATAATAATGTCCAAGTGGACCAATTAATTTGATTGAAGTCCGTCGTACTCTAAATGTTCTGATTATGTTTATGTAATGGAGTGTCGATCGATATTCTCGTCACAAACTTTTAAGTTACTGTTTGACGACCACCTTAGCGCAGCCGTGAACTCTATGGTTTTAATTGGGAGATCCGGGGTTTATCCGCGGTAGAGGATTTGGGATTTTAATATTTTTTTTATTTTGCTCTGCTCTGGTCTGGTGGGAGGCTTTGGCCGTGGCTAGTTATCTCCGACAAATACGTGCTTTAGCGTTACGGTACGATGTCGTGTAGAAACCAATTACAGGTCGGTCAATAAAACAGTCATATCTCTTACAGGTTAGCCCGTTATCATCTTAGACTGCATCATCACTAACCAGCAAATGAGATTGCAATTAAGGGCTAACTTGTAGTGGAATAAAAATATATAGATAATGGGTTAAGCAATGAATGAATTTTTAAAATAGCCGTTCAGTATATGCCCAACTGAAGGCAATGTTTAATAGCATTTATTTACTCTTTTTTTTTTAAATATACTACGACAATACACACATCGCCATCTAGTCCCAAAGTAAGCGTAGCTTATGTTATGGATACTAAGATAACTGATGAATATTTTTTTATGAATAATATACATAAATACTCATAATATCTAGATAAACACCCAGACACTGAAGAACATTCGTGTTCATCACACAAATATTGTCCAGCTGTGGGAATCGAATCCACGGCCTTGGACTCAGAAAGCAGGGTCTCTGCCCACTGCGCCAATCGTCCGTCAAATAATATATATATATATATTTTAGTAGATAGTGTATAGATTATAACTTTTACATTTGTTTTATAAATATAACCTAAAATAAAATAACTAACATTTTTAAAAAAATTTATTATATGTTAGATGCATTTGTGTATATTACTTTATGTATTAGTATTTCGTATTCGTATGTATTTATTTTTTACCACCTACAGTTTGTTCTCCTCTTTTTTATCCTAATTCTAAGGTTGCCTGGCAGAGATCGCTACTAAGCGATAAGGCCGCATTTTGTATTCTGCTATTTTTATGTTACTTTTTTCTTGTATAATTCTTTTACTTCATGTGGTGTACCAAAAAAATTGGTAATAATCCGTGACCCCATAAAATTTACCGCGTAAATTTTCCGTTTGATTTACATTTACAGTGTATTCCGTACTTGCTATTATTAATTGATGGAGTGTATCAAAGCCATCAGGTATATTAAGTAACATTTTAATGACCCAGCCGGGGGTTGTTGGTGGGCGTAATTCAACAGACCCTCGCGAGGCTCACCCACCATCAAATGAGCGCTTAATGAGATATATGAACAGCGCTTTAGTGCGAGACACATGGCTGTTATGTGCGTCGAACTTAATTAATTATATTTTAAAAGTAAGAATTGTGCAGAGAAGCGCTGATTGCCTAGTGAACCGGTGTTAAATACTTACGAGCTTGCCCGTGCAACTTCGTTGCAACAAATCGGTTATTACCTGAAAACACAAATAAAATGACATTTTCTAAAAATAAATCGATTTATCGCCCCCGAAACCAAAAATACTAAATTTCATGAAAATCGTTGGAGCCGATTCCGAGATTCCAATCATATATGTACAAGAATTGATCGTTTAAAGATATAAGATTTTAGGTACATAGATAACAACGATAATGCTGTATACACCTGTAACTTCTTTCTTCTTTCTCATCGTAACACTCTTGCCACTGTCGTGGTCATCACGGTGGGACATTGTTTGTGGCAGTTGTTACTCCCTCACAACCTCACGATTCTCCCTATTTGCAGATAGTCTGGTACACTCATGCAAGAGACCTCCCACTGAACATTTGATCTGATCGGTCCATCGCATGGCCGACCTACCGCTCCACCTACACACTTACACCTATAAATAGTCAACTATTTATTGTAATGGCACCAGGCGGAACTTGTAATTCTAACACATTATTTATTTTTTTATGTTATGTGTTACAATTAATTGATGTGGTGTCTTATGAATAAATAAATAGCCCAGTGGGTAGGAGCTCGACCTAAATTTCGGGAGGCCGAATTCGAATCCAAGCACGCACTGCTAACCTTTCAAAATTATATGCGTTTTTTTGGAATTCAAATATCACTTGCTTCAACGGCGAAGGTAAACATCGTGGGTAAACCTGCATGCCTGAGAGTTCTCGGTAATGTTCACAAATGTGTGTGGAGTCCACCAATCCGCACTAGCCAGCGTGGTGGAATACGGCCTTAACCCCTACTCATTGTGGGAGGTCCGTGCCCTGTAGTTAGTTGATATGAATAATCGTAGTGAAATGCTGTGAAGTTGTGAAGTGTTGCTTTATTTATTGGCGACGGTTATCCACTTGCCATCAGGTGGGACTTCTGGTTGGTCAGTCAATTATTACAAAAAAAACTTATATTAAAGTACTTAATATAGTCGGTGAAAGGAGGAATTTTATTAGAAACTACCACCTAGTAAGATATGATGAATTGATCACGTAATTATTTAATTGAGGGACAAATAGAAGGAAAGATGGGCAGAAGATGATCGAGACTGACATTTGTGGAACTAATAAAAAGAAAGTTTAGGGTGGTGATTTATAAAGAGGTGAAAGAGAGAGAGGGTCATGGATAGAAAATAGACTCATGACTGGATCTCGGTTGTGCGCATCTTGTTCTGCCACCACCGCGTCTCATTTTGTTTAATCTTGCACGTAATTAATTATTATTTCTATTGTTTATTATTGGTTTTCTTGTATTAAAATTGTGATGTGTAATTGTGTAATTGTTATAAATAACTGAGAAAAAAATCTGACATATTCGACGGGTGACATTATTTATTATTATTATAAATGGTGAAATTTATTAGTGTGATCAAATATTTCACAGTGTGTCACGTAATGTAGTACGCTGGTTACTACATGTTGTACTGTTATTAAACTCAAGCGATAACAATCCGCTACTGCTGGTCTATTAAAGAAGAATTGTTGGTAGTTATGTTAATTTATGCTTTGGTACCTACTTGCACCTGTTTGAGAAGATTGTTTTTAATTAAGGTAGAATGTAACTTCAAACAGTGGCTGAATATCATTTGTTAAGTTTGTTTTAAGAACATGAATGTTTTTCAGTGTCTGGGTGAGTATCTGTATATTATAAGTACTTATGTATATTCTTCATAAAAATATTTATCAGTCATCTTGGTACCCATAAAATAAGCTACGTTTTCTTTGGTGCTAGATGGCGATGTGTGTATTGTCGTAGTAATGAAAAAAAGGAATAATTAGAAAGAAGTTTTTCAATAGCGACCTTTTCTTGTAATATACTTTGACTCTTTACGACCTGTTCTTATAAGTGGAGGTACCAGGTTTTATATTCGGCTGGGGGTGGTTTAGTACTTGTCTGGTCGGGAAGGTCGACCACCTTACTGTCGATTTAGCGCCCTGATACGTTGTTGCGTATAGACTGATTAGGGGTATTTAACGTTATAAGTAACTTTACAAGTTTAATATAACTGCCATACTCCTAACAGGCTAGCCCGCTACCATCTTAGACTGCGTCATTACTTACCACCTTAAAGGGCTAACTTGAAGTTATATAAAAAAAATCTTCTGTCGAACTTTAAATTTTAACTTCTTTTTTTCATTGCGATCTTCTCTACTTTGGATCATATCCGGATTACAAAGCTTCTGGGATGCTACGTCATATGTGTCTTCTATCTATAGTTTACATAACGTCAGCTACCAATTAGTTAAATTGGAATCCGTTGACTGGTATATGTTCATTTACTCAGGTGGCCATGGATTACTTCATCCATTGTGTTTAGGTATTTAACCTAAAAGGGTCACTTTAAACCCGTCTTTAACAACTTATCCGTAGTTCCGGATTAAAATCAATCCTTGGGGGAAGCAGATCGATCCCCTGCATACACCCCTAAAATGCAGTTTTCATCAAAAAAACAGTACTGTTTCCGATACAAAAATAATTGACTTATAAACCCGCAACATTTTCGCAAGTTGCAAATTCAAAATTTCTTTATTCATGTAGGCCTATCACTGGCACTTGTGAAGCGTTCATACATATATGTTTACATAATTGTACGGGGATGGTAATAACTTCGTTCGCCAACTTCAACCTGAAGATTCAAGGGTTCAAAAAGCACCCTTGGCTAACAAGAGCCCACAACAAACTTAGCCGGTTTCTTTTGTTATCACCATCTCACAGTAAATTAATATGGAAAGAAAGAAAGAAAAACTTTATTTGGATATACACACACTAGAATTAAAATACAACTTAATAGTCTACACAACAATTATAGGAACGGTGTGATCCCAAAATGGTCTACACTCAGCATGTTTGCAGTGCCTGTTACGACACAGCGCTGATCTTCCGTGAAGCCAGACGTGACGTTTGGACGGTAGGCACTGTCAGAGCGACGCTTAAAACTATGGGTACAATAATACAATTTAAAATTAATATATAATTAAAAAATAAGAAGTGTAATAATAAATAAAAAATAATATAAAAGATTTGTACACATATATAATATTTTGTTACGATCGAACCGATAAAAAAAATAAAAAATAATAATAAATAAAAAATAAAAATAAAAATAATAAACACACTTAGGCACCCTTGTTCAAATGTTTTGTTGTTGGAAAAGATATTCTCTTAATTTCTTTTAAAAAAATATATAAAGCTATGAAGAGCAATTCACATTCAAGCTTTTTTATCGTTTAAGTAATCCTTAACATTGTAATAGGATTTTTCTGTGAGCTTACGTTGCGGGTTGGTAAGCATTGCAAAATGAAGTGCACGCGATTTGTCCATGTGTACTACTTCTCGAACGTCATGAATGGCCAATTTACAGTCCACTGCTGGACATAAAATCTCTCATAATCACTACGCTTGGCAGACGTGTATGTTATTGCAGTAGATGGTAGTAGAAGCATAAAAGTTAGCTTAGTTTATATAAAACGTAAGCTTACAGAAAAATCCTATTATAACATTAAGGATTATTTAAACGATAAAAAAGCTTGGGTGTGAATTGCTCTAGCTTCATAGCTTAATTTAAATTTACTGGAAGATGGTGATAACAAAAAAATAAATTTACCCGGCTAAGTTTGTTGTGGGCTCTTCTTAGACCAGGGCGCGTTTGTAACCCTCGTAGCTTTAGATTTAAGTTGGCGAACGAAGTTATCACCATCCCGTTACAATTATGTAAACAATTATGTATGAACGCTTCACAAGTGCCAGTGATAGGCCTACATGAATAAAGAAATTTTGAATTTGAATTTGAAAGACACTGCTACCCGTTCTCTTTTCTTTCCTTAATCAGAAGAGGGTTGGTGAGAACTGAACTCTGGTCTGCTGTCACCATAAAGCACCACTCGCATGTTCTGTATCCCTATTCTTGACGAATGTTATAAAGCGTATAAGCGTGATATGGTTATAACAGGATTGCAGTTAAAATTTATCCCATAGAAATTGTGCATTTTCCCGGGATAAAATATCCCATATCACACTGTTTCATAACCATTTATATGCAAACTACCTCAATTTAGTGCTATCTTGCTAGACGAACTTTCGAATTTAGCAATGACTTAGGTAATCTTAATATTGATGATAGCCTAACGATTGAAGGAACAAGGCGCACTTTCAACTTTCCGGAGGTATGTGCGTTTTAAGTAATTTATTTGACGGCCCATTGGCGCAGTTTGTAGCGACCCTGCTTTCTGAGTCAAAGGCCGTGGGTTCGTTTCCCACGGCTGGAAGATGTTTGTGTGATGAACATGAACGTTTTCCAGTGTCTGGGTGTTTATCTGTATATTAAAGGTATTTTTATTCATAAAAATATTCATCAGTCATCGTAGTACCCATAACACAAGCTACGCTTATAAGCTACTTTGGGGCTAGATGGCGATGTGTGTATTATAAAAAAAATTCATTTGCTTTAACGGTGAAGAAAAACATCGTAAGGAAACCAGCATGCCAGAAAGAGAGTTCTCCATAATATTCTTAAAATCGTGTGAAGTCAACTAATCTACAGCAAAGTCAAAGTCAAAGTCAAATAATCTTTATTCAAGTAGTCCCATAGATTGCACTCATGATGCGTACATTTAATGAAAAATGTATAGTAGTGAGATGATGGCAATGCCAAATTCGTAAACTTTTAAATCTAAAGCTACGAGGGTTTCAAAAACGCCTAAGAAAAACTCCATAACAAACTTAACCGGATGTTTTTTTTTGTTATCACCATCTCACATTGTCATTTGAAAATATTTAAGAAGCAACCTGGTTATAGTATAATGTCATCACCAAGCCTTTATTACATGATAGGAATTTTCTATAAGCTTACGTTTAGTAAAAACTTTTTAAGAGACATCTCCAAGGTGTGTACCGGTAGTATATTGTAAAATTGTGTGCAATTTTCTTTAAACAAATTCCTTTTATGTACCTCGGCCTAAGTACTTCCCCCTCTCAGAAGAGATTTGATCCTTGTATTGGG
Organism: Pararge aegeria; assembly: GCF_905163445.1. Taxonomy (NCBI): domain Eukaryota; kingdom Metazoa; phylum Arthropoda; class Insecta; order Lepidoptera; family Nymphalidae; genus Pararge; species Pararge aegeria. The sequence goes on along the minus strand of NC_053199.1, from coordinate 13,359,662 downwards.
TTGGTAATAGATTGATAATGATGAAGCTGTATCGTAGCTTGAAGTCTCTAAATACATTAAGCGTACACATTTATGCCAGAACATAAAATCACAAATCCGAAATCCTTTACAAAAGCGGCGCTCAAACACTAATAGCTGGAGAGCTGGTGGTAGATATTTTTGTTGAAAGTTGGTGTGGAAGACTTTAATACTGTTTCTTCCTACTACTAATAGCATTTTTTTAAATTGGGCTACTTGCAGGTGTATATGTATTTAAAAAAACAGAAAAAACGCGCTTCATAATACAAATAAAGAGTATAAATAAATAAATAAATTTGGTCCGTGCCGCACTGGTAGGCGCGCAAAATAAGCACGTGAGGTCAATAAACCCTGTCAACGCTCACATATACATTTTACTCCTCATTAACCGATTATGGATTGATTAACTCAATCAATTTTGAAATGAATTTAGTATTTTATTGATACAAAAATATCATTTTTTAAGCTCAAAGGTTTCAGTTTGGAGTAATCGTGTACTGGAATTGGAAAATTGCCACTAGCTCCCTACCTATTAACTATCATGTAGGAAGGCAACGCACGTCTTAAAGTCACACCCGAAGTATGGTAATAAAACATCGTTGTCTCGAATATTGCTCCATAATGCCCGTCGCCTTAATTTATGCCGTTGCTAAGTCATAAGGTAGGACAAGGCAAGTAAAGGATATAGAATATTCTAGATGTGACCTAGGAATAAATAATTATGTACTATGTTCCAAGGTAAAGCTATTTCTGCTAAGCTTTGTAGTCCACTGGGCTGCAAACGAAAACTGTTAGATAGGCTCGGACACTTTCACTTAGTCTCAGTCAAGGCATGTCACTTAAAATAAATCGCTCTCATAGCTTCTGTTTGCTTATTCAAAGACAATAGGAATTACGAACGAAGTTGAATGAACAACATGATATTATTTACATAAAAGTAGTGCATTTCGTTGAATACATTTATTCAAACGTTCTTTGTCAGTCCTTTGCCACATATTTTATATTTAAATTAATTAAGCGTGCTCCACCTTAGGCCGCAACTTCACTTATAATCAGATGTGATTACAGTCAAGGGCCTATAAAAAAAAGAAACACCCTAATCGTACAGACAGGATAGGTGCAGGAATAAAGGCATAAATTCAACAATCACTTCAGGCAAAATAGAATATACAAATAGAGTGTGTGTACTTATGTACACGCGTCGGAAGTTATACTTCTTTGGCGTATGGAAAAAAATAACTAAAATGCAGTAGTGATTGACGATAAATATTAAAATTAATCAAAAAGATTTTATTTCAATAAAAAAAGGTTTTATTAACGTAATAATATTTATTTATTCACACTGTTTGTACTGTGACACTTTTATATTTAGAACACGTGTTCTAAATATAACAAGTATTTTTGTGACGAGCTTTGCCAGGAAAAGTTTAATTACGACCACATCTAGCACATGTATAGCGATGTTGTAGACTGGCAAGAAGCGGTGAAACTTGGCGATTTATTATCATACTCCTTTCTTAAAGTTTTATCTTAAACGTTAGGCGGTAAGCTGACACGTTGCGAGGCGGATGTTCCAAACTATTATCACTTTATTTTGCCATTTAAATTTTAGGGAACGGAGAAGATTTATGGGCTCTTTTCTTTTGTTGTGTTACGAAAATGTATAAGTTTTCGGTCGTTATGCAGTACAGATCGCAAGATCTCTGCCATGCTGAAGCTAGCTTTTGGAGGCGTTTGAGTACCATTTGACGGCCGATTCAAGGCTGTGGGTTCGATTCCCACAACTGGAAAATGTTTGTGTGATGAACATAAATGTTTTTCAGTGTCTGGGTGTTTATTTGTATACTATAATTATTTATGTATATTATTCATAAAATATATTCATCAGCCATCTTAGTACCCATAACACACGCTACGCTTACTTTGGGGCTAATTCGCGATGTCGAAGTATATTTATTATTTATTTATTTATTTATATGCAGTGCCACCATTACTATTCCAAATATCTATTATATCTGTATGACCACGGGTGACACATTTCAGTCTGTTCGACTGTCACCGTGCGTCATGTTGATATTTCTGCGTACGTATATACATATATATATATTTAAATTTAAGAACGGTGATAGCCTAGTGGATAAGGTTCCGGCTTTCCTTTCATGGAGACCGAGTTCGAGGCCCGCCACACACCACTGATTTTTCGGAGTTATATGTTATTATATATGTTTTTAATTTAAGCTATTTAAATATCACTGGCTTTAAACCGGCATGCCTGAGATTTCTCCATAACGTTCTCAAGGGCGCGTGAAGTCTACTAATCCGACCTTGGCCAGCGTGGCTGCGGCTTAAACCCTTCATATTCTATGAGGAGACCAGTGCCCTGTAGTGGCCGGTAATGGATTGACTATGAAATGATATATATTTTACGTAATCGCTGACTACGTTTCTTTAAAAGAAGGCTCAGATAAAATGGAGAGAGCTATGCATAGAGTATGGGAAAATGAGGAGATCCGTCGAAGAACCAGATATACTGACAGAGCTCAACGAGTCAAAAACCTTAGAGGAATGGTGGTATCTGTATGAATAGACGTCACCCTACACGGTTTTAGCTTGATTAATATTATATAATTATATAAATATAAATATAAATATGTTAATGTTTGTCAATACTAACGTTCAATGACCACCATAAAAACCATAAGTTGGACTAAACGTAATCCAAGTAAAAAAAAATTGTAATTCGACTCATACTTTTTGGGATATATCGTAACAAACATTCGAATTTACAGACTGTTATGAAATTTAGTACACAAGCTGGTGTTGACTAACATATTATGCCGTGTGGTGGCGGTAGATCGGAATACTTTTTTTTATTTATTTTACGACAACGCACAAATCGCCATCTAGCCCTAAAGTAAGCTTAGCTTGTGTTATGGGTACCAAGATGACTAATGAATATTTTTATGAATAATATACATAAATACTTAGAATATACATATAAATACCCAGACACTGAAAAACATTCATGCTCATCGTACAAACATTTTCCAGTTGTGGGAATCGAACCCACGGCCTTGGACTCAGAAAGCAAGGTCGCTGCAAACTGCGCCAATCGGCCGTCAATACAGTTGTCACCAACACTCCTCGCGGGTGTCGTGCGAGGTGACTTTGGGAATATACGCCCTCTGTGATATCGCCTACAGCGATTACCAATCATTGGTTATAAATATTTTATTGACAGATATGCGTAGAGTGAAACTAATAGATAAAAAAAAAAAACAATAAATAAACTAATATTAGCCCATCTAGTAGCTTAATGTTTTCTGTGGAGCTGTTAGGTACGCGAACGCAGTATGTTGGTAACGCCATAGGTTTTTTTACATTTGGGTCTAGATGGCGCTGTAGTAATTATAATTAATAGTTCGAAAAAAACTAAAAAAATCTTATTTTTTATATTGAAAATTGGAATAATCTTCTCAAATTAGTGTATTGTCATCGGTCCTCGATATGTCTACAAAGTTTGAACGAAATCTGATCGTTTAAAGTTGGACAAAATCGAGCTCAAGGGGGTCGGTTACATAGATACATAAAGGTGAAGCTTATATAAAGCGTGTAAAATTGATAACCTCCTTTGTTTTGAAGTAGTCAAATAAATAGAATATTTTGACAGCATCAAGTGAAGCTTTCAGGTATTCCTCGGAACAATTAGCCATAATAGAGAGATGGCTTTAGACTGAAGTTCCTATCTGTCTATGCTCCTTGACACGTTATATTCAGTGCCACGTATGATTAACTTACCCTAATTGATTCCATGTGGGACACGCGCTGTTTGACATGCTCCCATACTACATTAATTAAATCCGATTACATGAATAATTGTACAAGACATTGTATATAATTGTACATGCCACCGTATTCTTGATATTACATTACAATCATTAAGAACTGTCTAAAATGCAAGGGTATTAGGGTAGGCTAGTTTGATTACATGTTGACTAGGCGATGATAGCCTGGTGAGTAAAGAAGCGATGATAGTGTGTGGTGGACAGAATTCCACTTACGCCACTTTCAAACTCAAACTTTTCGAAATTATTGTTTAAATAAATAGATATACTACGACAATACACACATCGCCATCTCGCCCCAAAGTAAGCGTAGCTTGTGTTATAGGTACTAAGATGACTGATGAATATTTTTATGAATAATATACATTAATATTTATAATATACAAATAAACACCCAGACACTGAAAAACATTCATGTTCAACACACAAAAATTTGTCCAGTTGTGGGAATCGAACCCACGGCCTGGGTCTACCCAGAAAGCAGGATCGCAGGGCCGATCACATAGAAGAAACTTAGGCTTAGGAAATAGGGCGAGCAAAGGCGGTCTTCCAGACAACCTTTGACGTTAGGTGAGACGAAGGAACTAGTTATTTGCATTTCAAGCTATTAAATATCATTTGCTTTAACCTTGAAAGCCCGAAAGCCCGAAAAGTGAAGCGGTGATAGCCCAGTAGGTAGGAGCTCGACTTCATTTTTGGAAAACCGAGTTCGAATCCCAGCACGCACCTCTAACTTTTATAAGTCATGTCCGTTTAAAGTAATTGAAATATCACTTGCTTCAACTCTTGTTCTCTACATAATGTTCTCAAAGGTGTGTGGAGTCCACCAATCCAGGCCAGAGTGGTGGACTACGGCCCTAACCCCTTCTCATTGTGGGAGGAGACCCGTGCCATTTAGTGGGCCAGTAATAGGCTGATATGGTAATGATGATGATAACGTTAAAATGGAAACCTGCATGCCTGAGAGTTCTCTATAATATTCTAAAAGGCTTGCTAAGTATGCCAATAGGAATTTCGCCAGAGTGGTGGACTACGGCCCAAAGCCTTTTAATTCAGAGAGGAAAGAAAATTTATTAATTCGATGTATTTAAAACACCCCACGTTTCCTACTCGGTGTTCGCGTGTCTCTATCATATTTACGCTCCATCACACCAGCAAGAAAATATTAGAATGTTATTTGATTTATTATTGAAATAGTTTTATATTCCCTTTACATCTGGTAGGTATAGAGCGATTCGAAATATCACTGTGCAGAAAAAAAAATTTTGTTTTCTCATAACTATCTCCTAAATACATAAACCTTCACACTGATAAAATTATTATATCTGCCACAAAGTAGCTTTGCTTCCGGTCTAAAGGGCGTTGCCGATGTAATTACAGACACATGGGGCGACACTTTGCAGTAGGTACGTGTTTCTTGCATGCTCTGCGAAGTCTTTCTCAGTTTATATGCGATGGTTTTCCACTTAGAATTCATCTTCTAGAAGGCATTTTACTAATTTCTTAATTGGAGAGAGTGCTCAGGCCACGATTGGGAGAGAGTCGCAGTTTCAAATCCTGTCGGTTCCGAAAATATATATATGCATTTTAAATTTATAAAATTGATAATTCCTTCAAGTGTAGGTAAAAACACTAATAAAAAAAAATTATAAAAAAATAAAATAGATGTACGACGGCAATGCACACATCGCCATCTAGCCTCAAAGTAGCTTGTGTTATGGGTATTAAGATGACTGTTGAATATTTTTATGAATAATATACATAAATACTTACATCATAAATATAATATACAGATAAACACCCAGACGCTGAAAAACATTCATGTTCCTCACACAAAAATTTTCCAATTGTGGGAATCGAATCCACGGCCTTGGACTCAGACGCATGATCACTGCCCAATGCGTCACTCGGCCTTATTAAACAGGATACGGGGGTATATACTATTTAAATCGATTCTGTTGTAGACGGTTTAAAATGTAATTCGCTGTTCGCTGTAAAACGGTTACGGTAGTTAAGGTTAGCCATAAGTTTAGGTTATAATGCTTGTTAGTATATAAAAAAACAAATTGGTGTCGGGGAAAATCTTCCATTGCAATGGGTAGCGAAATAAAATTGACAGCACAACGAACCAAATTCGTACCTCAGTTTTAAACATAACAATGTTCTTCTAACCTTCTTATTTACCGTACCACACAAATCAGTCGATTGGTCCGGGTTACAAATCTTTCCCTAACAAACGGTCCGTTAAAAAAAAAACAAAATGCTACTTCGATTTAATGCCAGTTCATAGCACTCCAGTCACTGGATCTAGTGACCACTGCACACTGCCCGGTGAGAAGCTACTAACTACTGCGCTGGCACATACTTAAGGCTATATGATTGAGATTCGGTACGGGTATTCAATGTAGAAACTGACTATATCCTATAAATTTAACTTGCAAAATTGTATTTATTGGATTATTCTTCTTTCTTCCGGCAGTAACCACATTTTTTTGTGTTTTCTTGGATATAGATAACTTGTTTAGGTTTCAACAGGTCTTGAAAGAATGCACACGGTTTTTTCTATCCTAAAAACCCTCTAAATATTTCGAATGCAAAAGTAACTTTGTGTGCAAAAAGAATTTTCGTATTTCTAATATTGTAAAAAAAATATGTAAAAACAAAAGTATTGACACGTGAAAGTATTCGTTCATTTTCATAGCTCAAGTTAGTGCATTTTCATTTAAGACCGGATTTCAGCGTTACAATTTATGACGTGGTGCCAACGTCGTGAGACAATAAGTTATTGAAGAAAATATACTGGAATAGTGTCGACCGGCCGTAACAAATGATCCGTTAAAAAAATGCTACCCTAAGGTACGGAAAATTTAGACCGAGGTCTTAATAAGACGAAGATGCGGTAATCCCGAACGAAGGTTGTAAATTGTCCTGTACAGTAGGGACGCCAGATAAATCAAGTTCGTAATCTCAATTCAGATAGTTAAGGAGCTAGTGGTATTTATTTATAAATGGTTTGACTCCATGCTGTGTATGTTTCATTTATAAGGTAACCGGTTGTGATCTATTTAGACATACGTTGTCAATTCCTGTTATTTGCGTGGACACAACCGTTTGATAACTTTCTAGAAGAAATTAGACTTCGACAACAGCAAATAAGAAGAAAGTGAGAAATGTGCGTAGGCATAACGCAGGTTTAAATAATCCTTTTTAACTTTGTCTTTTGTAATTTTATGCCATCAAACTGGATGTGCACATGAAATGATTTTACTTTCATATTTTTTATAATAACGGAATGTCTCTTGTTATATATTTCTTGAGCATTTTCAATGTGCGATCCATAGCGTTCTGCAACTTTTTTATTGCCATATGTCCATGGAGTGGTTAATTTATCAATGCAGGTTGTGATTTAGGCACCTTGGTATAATTCCAATGTCCATCGTTCCTTCGTTTCCAACGCAAATTCGCAACATATTGAAATGTATAGATTTTTTTGGTTGCCATATTTCTGTTTTGATTGAGTAAAGATAATTCGAGCAAAGATAACCCAACCCCTAGTTACTTTAAGCTTTGATAATAATATAGGGTCCATGCTTGGCGACTACGTATGAGAATCATTTTGTCCGAAGATATTCTTCTTCAGGCACTGATTGTACTAGAAACAATCATCACTGCACTGTATCTTACATGGAGATACATAAAGTACTCGTACATGAACACGTAGTGCAGTGATATATTGCAGATTCGTGTGAATTTTTCTCCATGGCCCAATCACCAGGCTACTGTTTCGAACACCTTGGAGTTTAGTCGGTAGCAATCCGAGAAAAGGTAATGTGGAGCGAGTAGATAGGTCAGCGGATAGCGATAGCATTATAGCCTGTAACAGACAGCGGGATAGGTTGCCTCATTCGACACCCGAAGAAAAAGGAGGGAAAAAGGGCTCAATAATGAATACGCAAAAGTCGCCACAAGATCTTTGGCTACAAAATGTATAGAATCGGATCTTTTGCCCATTGACCCGTGTAGAGGCGCTCACTTGTATTTTGTTTAACATTCTATACCGATATTAGGAATACGTTTGGCTCGCTAATGCATAAAAGAAATCGTTTCTTTTTCTGTATTATTGTATATTTGACTTGGGTTTTTGATCTAATAACAGAATTGCGGAAATGATTGTATTTATTGATGTTTTATTAAGATGCTGAGTTTTGCTAGATGAAGTAACTTCATAAATTTAGTTCTTCACAGCGAAGAAAGATGTTTATAGAGAAATATATAATATATATAAAAGTTCCTCTAAACAAATATGAAGAACGTATTGCTTAGTTATTTATTTAAAATAAATATATTATCACAACACACACATCGCAACCTAGCCCCAAAGTAAACGTAGCTTGTCTTATAGGTACTAAGATAACTGATGAATGTATAGTACATATAGTATATATATATATATATATATATATATATATATATACATACAGCCATTGAAAAATAATCATGTATACACACAAATCTTTACCCGTTGTGGGAACCGTCCACCAATGTTACTTAAATTTTAGGATTAATAATAAAACACTTTATTTTTCTTTATAAATAAATAAATATACTACGACAATACACACACCGCCATCTAGCCCCAAAGTAAGCGTAGCTTGTGTTATGGGTACTAGGATAGCTGATTAATATTTTTATGAATATAATACACATAAATACTTATAATATACAGATAAACACCCAGACACTGAAAAACATTCACGTTCATCACACAAGCATTTTCCAGTTGTGGGAATCGAACCCACGGCCTTGGACTTAGAAAACAGGGTCGCTGCCCACTGCGCCACTCGGCTGTCAAATATATTGGGTTTGGTTATAATATTACATTACTGAGATGTTTGGTCATTTTCAATTTTATTGACTGTTGAAGTTATTTATACTGATATTTCCTCCAAGTATAATCTGTAATTTTGATAAAATATAAAATTTATTTATGATGAACACTACTACTCCTAGACTTCATTAAATTACAAAATATATATTGCAAATTGCAACGTTGCATATTTAAATCGAATCCAGTTATTTCACGATCATAAACTTTATTCGCTGCAACTTGACATCTGTTATTTAGTCAAAGTAATAATTTATACCGTCTTTATTGTTTGTACACTAGATCTACACATCTGGAAAACTTTTTGTAAGAACATCTAGTGAGCTCGTTCTGGGAACTACAACCGCCGTGATTTCTGCCACCGTTGTTGCAATTGTAGTTGTGATATTGTAATAGTACGCTGCGTCGTGTTTACTAGCTGACCCGCGCAACTTCGTCTGCATCAAATCGGTTATTATCCGTTTTAATATCTTAAAAAACCAAGAACCTTATTGCAGTGCCACTCCGGTAGGTGCAATTTTATTTCCAAACTATATAATACGCGGAAGGGCGACCCTCGGCATTTTTCTTGCTTTTAGCATTTCTATACCCGTCGTAACTTCCAAACGATAGGTCCAACTTGAATAACCACAGAACAGATACACATGCACACACACACACATGCACACATACACACACGCACGCACGCTGCTTCTTGTGCTGCTTGTTTTTCCGGGATAAAAAGTAACCTTTGTCACTTTTCAGGCCCTCAACTATGCCCATCCAAAAAACCACGTCAATCTAAAACTCTGTTGCGCGGATTTTGAAAGACTGTGTGCTTATTTCTCCCACCAAGCAGCATTGTTGCAATTGTAGTTGTGACATTGAAAAGTGGGGGAAACTGCAGGGCACATTTAGTTTGAATAATAAAATGCAAGCTGAGTAAATCACACCATTTCCGTCAATGAAAATCGACAACAAAGCACAAGTCTTACTAAGACATTAAAAGGTCTCATAAGATTTTTATGCTTTAAAAATTTATGGGCTTATGAAGGCTAATGAATGTCAATAGATCACCCCTTGCCCCATGAAACGCTTGGCTTGGCATCTCATTGGCGGAAGTACAGCGCTCGGCGGTTATATTTGCATAATAGCCAATCAGCTTACCCGTTTCGTCCGCGTGTCTACGTTATTATCATGGAAATTTGCACACGTGAAGGGGGATATGATTTTTTCGACTTTCAGTGGCCTTAGTGTTAACGTACGTCACAACACAAACTGGTTTAAGCGTTGCGGTTTTGTTTTTTAAAGTGAAACTTTTGATACAACGTCTCAAACTTTTTCGGCTGTGTGTTGCATGTCGCGTGACGGTCGGCTGAGGAGTAGGGATAAAGTGACAGGCACTCGTCATTGCAGCCGCGACCAATCTGGCGGCGCCTGTAGTTTATAGAGTATACGAGTAGACTATCACTGTGTGCCAGTGCTTCATAAAATATTGGTTACATTTATGATGAAGATGGAATTGATAATAAAAAGATTGACAATAATTGAAAAACGGATCCAAATGACTCCACGATTATAAAATTTTGTTTTCAGTTTTTCGATGTGCATATATTCACAATCTAAATAATTGTTAAGTATTATGATTTTTATACTGAAAATCAGCGTTGTAGTATTCCTTGGCATTCACTGACATGGTGCTGCGGCACAGAGCTGAGTAGGTGACCGGTTGACCACAACGAAGCAACATACGCCTAAATTATATTATATTTTTTTTTTATTTTTCTCTGTCCTCTTGTAGTATGTTGTATTTTATTTATTGTGGTTAATAAATATTTATTATTATTATTATACCCTGGATGAAATATTGTTCCGAAATTTTTTAGTTAAATGTAGATAATGTCAAAAAAGGTTTAACTTTTACCGTGGTTTTATTATAAAACCACACAATACTTTTTTTTTTATAATGTTAATAACTTGAGTAAGCAACTAGTTCCGACCGAACCGACCGACTGAGCCGTTTTGTCTAAGTACACTGCAGATATAATAAAAAAGTATATTCATAAGTATCAGCCTACATACTTATTGTATGCCGATTGGCGCAGTGGGCAGCGACCCTGCTTTCTGAGTCCAAGGCCGATTCCCACAACTGGACAATATTTGTGTGATGAACATGAATGTTTTTCAGTGTCTGGGTGTTTATCTATATATTACAAGTTAGTAGTGTTTATGTATATTATTCATAAAAATTATTCATCAATTAACTTAGTACCCATAACACAAGCTGCGCTTACTTTGGGACTAGGTGGCGATGTGTGTATTGTCGTAGTATATTATTTTTTTTTTATTTTTTTTCCCTGATGTTCCTAAGAAATCAAAACTAACGTGAGTACCGCGGGGCGCTATCTGAGTGAAGAGTAGAGTTTAATATTAAGTTTTTTGCATATACCATCAAACTCGACAATTGATGTTTATTTCTTGTTCGAAAAGAGTAGCTGAGTACTTTAAGCTTTTTTCGGTACATCACACTTGACCAACACCTTATATTGTGACCTCAAGGGGATAATTTAAGGGTTTAATGGCGTGAGCAGTATTTAGGGTTTCAGTATAAAGGTCATCATATAACGTTCGTGAGCATTCTTGCGGCCTCTTACTTCTAATACCGATCTTGATCGCATCTTGACGGCCGACTGGCGCAGTGGGCAGCGAACCTGCTTTCTGAGTCGTGGCCGTGGGTTCGATTCCCACAGCTGGAAAATGTTTGTGTGATGAAAATGAATGTTTTTCAGTGTCTGGGTGCTTATTTGTATATTATAAGTAATTCTGTGTATTGTATTCATAGAAATATTCATCAGCTATCTTAGTACTCATAACACAAGCTACACTTACTTTGGGGCTAGGTGGCGATGTGTGTCATGAAAAAAACAAATACTGACTGGAAATTAGACTGGTAATTAGAGAATCAATTAAAATCATTTCTGCCGCTAAGCCGCACTGCTGTCGCCAAGAAGAATTGCTGAGATCGGGCCTGAAAGGCGTGGTAGCCGGTGTAATTACAGGCACTAAAGATTTAAAACCCACTCCAAAGGTTGATGGACAGGGCAGCACTTTACAGGACCTGTCTCTGGCATACCCTGCTTGTTGTTCTTTTAATGGACGACGGATTTCCACTTACCATCAAGAGGGCCATCTGCTTGGGCAGTCAAATATTACTATTCAAAAAAAAATGCTGCTTGCGTTGAGCGGCTCGCTGCGAGTTTTTGTATTATTTATTTAGTAACCCCCAAATAGCTGTCGAACTTTTTGGTGGTATAAGGAAATAAATAATAATAAAAGTCCAGTTTACCGGTGATAGCCGAGTGGGTGGGACTTCGACTTCGCTTTCAAGGGCCGAGTTCAAATCCCAGCACGCACCTGTAATTTATGTAAGTTACGTTAAACCCATTGTAGAAAGTCGAGTATTAGAGGTTCAATGACATGTACAATGCAGATGATAAACTAGCACTTTTATGTTGAAGTTCATTGGCCACATAACAATAGGGAAAAATAAAAACGATACTAATGGTTCGAGGTCGAAACCAAGGAAGAAGGATTCTCAAGATGAGTCCATCTAATCAGATCTGCACTTTTTGTTTTATTCATGAGTATTCTCGTTTTGTTTTACCACTGAACTGCCAATAGAAGCCGCTGATGGGAGAACACAAGAAGTCAGTGAAGAGTGAATAACTTACACGAAGAAGAAATTATTGTTCTTAGTTTGTATTATGAATTAAAGTTTCCAGACTTTTTATATGCTTATACTCGTATTTGACAAAGTTTGCACACATACTGCTTTTAATTGTGTTTATTTGTATAAATATTAACAAATAATGTTGGCTTCTTCTTGTAAAAAAGTGGCATCAAAATATTTCTTTAGGCATTAAGTATCAAATAATAATGCCATCTGAAATTATTTTTTGCTATTGTAAAATACATTTTGTATTTGTTTTTATTTTATAAAATTTAGGGAATACCGAATACTTAATAGCCAGCAAAAGTTCCAAATGCATTTATTGTTATCCTTACAGTTCTTCATCTACTGGCCCAAAATTCATCTGAACCAAGAATCCAGGAATTTCCAACTACCACGTCTTGGCCACTCGCGATGATTTGTTTTGAAAGAATCGTCACTTGATCCGTTGCGGATTTCGGTTTCATAAAAAGTTTTACTTCTAACACCCCGTTTGCTGTCATTAGAAACGTAAATGACGACGCACAGCTCAAATTTTCGTTTGGATACACAAATTTCGATCAGCCCGTATAAGGGCTGTCTATGTGAAGGTTTTCATATTTCCCAATATTCCACATAAGAAAACCTCCACACACGCCGATTTCATTACTGAACGAACTATTGAAATCTCTTTCAAAATCGAAAGTTACACAATCTTGACATATAACACTAGCACAGTACAGCAAAACCTAGAAAATGATGGTCTGTCATTTTTAATTATATCTAATACATAAACGGGTTTTATGGTGACAACTTGAATTGTTATGATAAATAACCAATTTCTTTAATTGCGTATAACCGATTCATAATGTGAGATACGCACGTAAGCGATAGTGAAACAATACATTACAGTGATCAAATCAAAACATACTTCTCTTTTTGGGTTCCGTTGTCACACATTACTAAATAACTTATGTATTTCCAACCGTCTTTCTGTATGTCTATAAGTTTAGCCATTTTATTCTGAAATTCTTATTTAAGTTGTGAACCTGAAAATATGTTAGAAGTTACGTAGAAGTACATACTTGCACAAAATACTCAACTTTCTGGAATCTCTTTGAATAAGTAGTTAGAAGCTCGACATCACTTTCGGGGGGCCGAGTTCGAATCCCAGCACGCACCTCTAACTTTTCTAAGTTATGTGCGTTTTAAGTTATTAAAATATCATTTGCTTCAACGGTGAAGGCAAACATCGTGAGGATACCCTCATATCTGAGAGTGCCACAATGTTCTCAAAGGTGTGTGGAATCCACCGATCCGCACTGGGCCAGCCGGTATGGGTTTATATGATGATGATCATGATTATATAAAAAATATGATGGTTAAAGTTAATATGTTTGTGCATTGCTTAGAAAGCACATTTAACCGTAAACACAACTTTTTCGTATAAATATTCATGACTAGCCCGCGTTTATTACGGTTTTTAACAAATCCCGTGGGAGCCGTTAGTTTGCCTAGAATAAAGGTAGCCTATGTTACTCTCCGTCCTTTCACCTAGCTCTATGCCAAAAATCTCTCTGGTTGCTTAGTGAGAGGGTAAAAGAAGGACAAACAAACAAACAAACACACTTTCGCATTTATAATATTATTTTAGTTGAAGAGAAAACTTCTTTTGGCGCACTGCACACAGATTTTTCCGTAGATAGTAAGTTAGGCTGAACTGTCACGCTCTGAAGTGAAAGGCTCGATCGCTTGAGCTCGGGACCGCAGAGTGTGCCCGAGCGAGAAAGATACAGTCAGCTGCTCTTCGCTCTTGTGCCGCTGTACCTGTATTTAATTCAGACCTAATAATTGTGTTTGTTAATTCAATAGTTATTATAATTATTTTAACAATTATTTGGTTTACATCGTGAGGTTAGTGTGTGCAGTTAGCTGTTAATCGTGCTAATATCATATATTGAAAAAACATTATAAATATTGAAGATTATAAAAAACACAGTTATTCTTTTGTTCCGCACTCCAGAAGTGAAAACACACTTCTTGCGTGCGGTCTTAAGCATAAACTCTTATTTTTAAGTAATATAAGAAATAGCATGGTTACGGAACCCTATTCCGCTTTATGTTTACACACTTGACCAGTTCTGGTTTAGATACAACCGTGCTTTTGTTAAGCCCGTTATCGTAAGTATCTCAACGGGTTATCCGGTGCTAAAAACAATTTCGTGTCAAGGTTTCAATTTATAGTTCAATATTTAAATACTAAAAAAAAAGGACACACGACCTTGCTGGCACAGCACTGAGTGCTGTGGTTTTACGTGGGAGGCCCCGGATTCCATCCCCAGCAATTCGGGAATTTATAACTTATGAGTTTTCACTGGCCTGGTCCGGGAGGCTTCGTCAGCGGCTAGTTCAAAAACCGGGGTACACACGTTTCTTTATTTTATTTTAGGAGCCAAAGTATCAAGTCATGGATATAGCTTGAAAAATGACAGATTTTCACACTATCTTTGAACCCCTATTTTACCCTCTTGGGGGTGGGTTTTCAAAAAAATCCTTTCTTTATGCGCGGTTTCATAAATCCTAAACCTACTGTCAAAATTCCAAGTTTCTAAACCTAGTGGTTTAGGCTGTGCGTTGATTATCAGTCAGTCAGGACTTTGAATTATATATATATATATATATAGATATAACTAGCTGCCCCGCGCAACATCTGTTCATCTGCACCATTCGTCTGCATTAAATCGGTTATTATCGGTTTTAATATCTTAAAAAAATCAAGAACCTAATTACATCACCACCTACCGGGTCCAGTTTTTTTACAAACTATATAATACGCGGCCGGGCGGCCCTCGGCATTTTATTTGCTTTTAACCTTTCTAAACAACCGTCGTTAGTTCTACACAATAGGTCGAATTTGAATAATTTAAAGAGGAATTTGCAGGTAAATAATAATTTTTAATTATGAAACTGTTTATTTGGATGAACTATCCAAAAACCTACGTCAATCTAAAACTCCGTTGCGCGGATTTTGAAAGACAAATGCCGAAAAAATAGCGATGCCATCCTGTAGGAGCTGTTTGCTTTTCCGGGATGAAAATAAGCCTATGAGATATTCCAGACTATATTGTATGTTTCTGCCAAATTTCCGCCAAATCGGTTTAAGCGTAACAAACATCCATCCATCCATCCAAACATCCACTCTCACAAACGCATTTATAATATTAGCAGGATGGTACGCATGCATTCGATCGTTGTCTCATATGCTTTGCGACTCGCTGTTATCTGAAGAGATATGTCCTTTATCTCCGACAATATTTATCCGATCTTCATTAAATTGAACTATATGCCTGATAGTATACACTTTCAAACAAAAAAATAATTATTAAAATCGTTTCAAATTTAACGGAGCTATGAAGTAAAATTGATACAAAATTTCATCTCATTTCCTGGGAGAAGCTTATTGTTTATCGGTATAAAAAGTATCCTATAATATGTTGACCCGGAGTATCAGCTACCACTATACCACATTTTATTTAAATTCGTTCAGTAGTTTTCTCATGATGCGCGGATAGACGGACAGGCACAGACAGACAGACAGACGGACAGATAGACAGACAAACAGACAAACAGACAAACAGACAGACAAAAATTCAATAAAAATATGTTTTTGACTTAGTATAGATTATAAAGCACCCTCCGGTCAAAATTTTCAAAATATATTAAATGTACAGAAATCTTAGTCGAAAGTGTGTCGAGCAGGGTAGCATACCTTATACTCAGAATTACCAAACGGTATTCGTTGAAGGTCATACAGGTATACGCGCCGACTTCGGCACACCCAGACGAGGATGTAGAGGTTTTGTATGAGGACATTTCAAAAGCCATACATGCCTCGAACACCTACTACAATATTGTGATGGGGGATTTCAACGCGAAGCTTGGCGAGCGAACTGGTTCAGAGTTGAGGGTGGGGCAATTTGGGTATGGGCAACGGAACCACAGGGGTCAAATGTTGGCTGACTTCATGGAGAAGGAGGGCCTTTATATGATGAACTCCTTCTTCAAGAAGCGGCCACACAGGAAATGGACCTGGATAAGCCCCGATGGTTCCACGAGAAACGAGATCGACTTCATCATGTCGACCAAACGGCATGTATTCAATGATGTCTCTGTGATCAACAGGGTTAAAACCGGAAGTGATCACCGTATGGTAAGAGGCACATTGAGTATAAACGTTCAACTTGAAAGAGTCAGACTGGTGAAGTCTACACTCCGGCCTACTCGTGCCCATATTCAAAACCCCGAGAGCTTTCAACTAGAACTACAGAACCGGTTCGGTTGCCTAGCAGATTGCGACACTGTGGACGATTTGAACAACAGGCTGGTGGAAACTGTCCAAACAGTCGGGTCCAAATTCTACAAGGCCCACCGTAGAAACAAGGCCAATAGGTTCTCAACCAATACACTCAAGCTTATGACGGAGAGGCAAGAGATGAGACTACAGTCTATAGCAGACGCGTCCGCTTACCGGCGGATTAATAGGCAGATCTCTAAATCACAGACTCGTGATATGCGGCACTTCAATACAGAGCGTATTAAAAATGCCATCGAGCAAAACAGAGGCTCTAAAGTGTTCGCTAGAGATCTGTCTATCGGTCAGAGCCAGTTGATGCGACTGAAGACCAATAATGGTAGTCTTGTCTCTTCCAAACCTGAGATCTTGGGTGAGGTTGAGAACTTTTATGGACAGTTGTACACCACAGTACAGACGCCTGTTGAAGATTTGGCTAAGGATCCTAGAGCCAAATTAACTCGACACTATACCGAAGATATCCCAGACGTCAGCCTATACGAGATTAGTGTGGCTCTCAAGCAGCTTAAAAATGGCAAGGCGCCGGGTGATGACGGAATAACGGCAGAACTCCTGAAGGCAGGTGGAAAACCGATACTGAGAGTCCTTCAGCGATTGTTTGATTCCGTTATTCACCAAGGCACAACGCCAGAGGCATGGCACAGGAGTGTGGTGGTTCTGTTCTTCAAAAAAGGTGATAATACCTTGTTGAAGAATTACAGACCCATCTCGCTGCTGAGTCATATCTACAAGCTGTTTTCGAGAGTCATTACGAATCGTCTCGCTCGTAGGTTTGATGACTTCCAGCCTCCCGAACAAGCCGGTTTCCGTAAGGGCTTTAGTACCATAGACCACATTCATACGCTGCGGCAGGTTATACAGAAGACTGAAGAGTATAACCGGCCACTTTGCTTAGCGTTTGTGGACTATGAAAAAGCCTTTGATTCGGTGGAAACTTGGGCTGTGTTTAGGTCACTGCAGAGATGCCGAATTGACTACCGGTATATCCAAGTGTTGCAGTGTTTGTACAAAAACGCCACTATGTCAGTTCGTATACAGGATCAGACTACGAGACCAATCCAATTGCAGCGAGGCGTGCGACAGGGAGATGTTATCTCCCCTAAACTATTTACCGCTGCGTTGGAGGACGTCTTTAAGCTTCTGGAATGGAACGGACTTGGCATCAACATTAACGGCGAGTACATCACTCAACTTCGGTTTGCCGACGATGTAGTCATAATGGCAGAGACTCTGGGAGACCTAAATACGATGCTCGATGGCCTCAGCAGAGCTTCTCAACAGGTTGGCCTACGAATGAACATGAGCAAGACGAAGATTATGTCTAATGCTCATGTTCCGCTTCAACCAGTAATCGTTGAGAACACTGCACTCGAAATTGTTGACGAATACGTATACCTAGGACACACGATCCAGTTAGGTAGGTCCAATTTCGAGAAGGAGGTGAACCGCCGAATCCAACTCGGATGGGCAGCGTTCGGGAAACTCCGTGCCATCTTTTCGTCAGAAATCCCTCAGTGCCTGAAGACGAAAGTCTTCGAACAGTGCGTGTTGCCAGTGATGACCTATGGCTCTGAAACATGGTCGTTAACTATGGGCCTCATAAGAAGGCTTAGAGTCACTCAGCGGGCGATGGAGAGAGCTATGCTCGGAGTATCTCTACGCGATCGAATCAGAAATGTGGAGATTCGTAGAAGAACCAAAGTTACCGACATAGCTCAACGAGTCGCGAAGCTTAAGTGGCAATGGGCCGGGCACATAGTTCGGAGAAAGGATGGACGTTGGGGTCCCAAGGTGCTGGAATGGCAGCCCCGTACTGGTAAGCGCAGCGTTGGTCGACCCCCAACGAGGTGGACAGACGACATTAAGCGCGTCGCAGGTAGCCGTTGGATCCAAGCGGCTCAGAATCGTGGAACTTGGAACTCCCTACAAAAGACCTATGTCCAGCAGTGGACGTCTATCGGTTGATGTGATGATGATGATGATGACAGAAATCTTGCAGTTACAGTTTTATTTTAGTATAGATTAGTTATTCCAATTATCATTTATTATCATCTTTGAATGTAGGGCAAAATTTTGCGTCCTAATAATATACCATTTTTCGCAGGTAAACAAAAAAGCCGATACCAAATTACAACACTGTTTATCTGATACGTCTTATGATTATAAGGAAAATCTCCTTTATGAAATGCAGATGGAAAGCCTAGTAGATAATTTAATGTATCATTACAAGCAGTTGACAGCCGGTTGGCGCAGTGGGCGGCGACCGGTTTCTGTGTCCAAGGCCTTGGGTTCGATTCCCACAACTGGAGAATGTTTGTGAGATGAACATGAATGTTTATCAGTGTCTGGGTGTTTATCTGTATATAATAAGTATTCAAGTGTATTATATTTATAAAAAAAAAATCAGCTATCTTAGTTTCTATATAACAAACTACGCTTACTTTGGGGCTAGATGGCGATGTGTGTATTGACGTAGTATATTTATTTATTATTGTTTTTACTAGTAGTAGCTTGCAATCTTTATGTGAATAAAACCATCTGCCTTCAATGTCGGTGTTTTTGTTGTAGAATTATCTACGTTCTAACTAGTTTTGAAAGGGGTTTGAATTTATTAGTTTGTTTTTCTTGAAAATTCGCTTTCGAAAAGTTAGATTTTTCATTTGCAGTTAGAACGTCTAGACCGTACGGGGGACCGGGTTCTTTTCCCCGCACGCACCTCTTGAATTTGGTGCGTTGTAAGTTGAAGCAATCAAACACAAGCTTTAACGGTGAAGGAAAACATCGTTATGAAACCTGAGAGTTTTCCATAACGTTCTAGAATGCGTGCGAACTCTACCAATACGCACTTGGCCATCGTGATGGACAACGCCCTGAACCCTTCTCATTATGAGAGGAGAACTTTTTTATTTATTTACCTTATGTGTAAGTCGGTAATGAGTTGATAATGATGGAATGATAATAGAGGAGAACTTTTTTATTTATTTACCTTATGTGTAAGTCGGTAATGAGTTGATAATGATGGAATGATAATAGAGGAGAACTTTTTTATTTATTTACCTTATGTGTAAGTCGGTAATGAGTTGATAATGATGGAATGATAATAGAGAATAGAATAGAAAGAAACTTTATTGCAGAAAAAACAAAAAGAGTCAACACAAGGAAAACAAAAGTAGAACTTAGTTGTCGGGTGTAGAGGCCGCCTTATCTCTCAAATTTTAAAGACAACCTGAGCGCACGTAGCCACTATAAAGGTGGAAATTGGATGGAGCACATTGTAAAAAAAACTATGTTTACGTAATAACTACAAACATATGGGTATGAAAGTATACATATATAGATATAAGAATAGATATTTATGATATACTAGTGGTCGCCCAGTGGTCAAAAATCGATCTTAATTCAGACTATTAAATAATAAGTACGAACTTAATTAGGCTTCTTTTGTCAAAGACTAAACTTCTATAATCACAGATAACGCCAAGGCACTGATACTGACACTGTCGACATATTGGTAATTTTTAAAAACAAATAATTATTATTCCCATAAAAAATTTATAAAAATTGTTATACTAGTTTATTATTTTATATTTATTGATTATAATATTTTTATTTGTGCAATTTTGTTTATGTATTTGTATTTAGTTAGCTATTTGGATTTAGGTTTATAATAATTTTACACCACCTGTCCGCTCTCGCTCATGTTGTTCTAATCCTAAGGTTGCCTGGCAAAGATCGCTACTAAGCGATAAGGCCGCCTTTTGTATTCTACTTCCGTCTTTCTCTTGTTCTTCTTTTATTTCCGTAACTTCATAGTGGTGGTAATTAAATAAAAAAGAGTATATATGCCTGTGTGTGTTAATACGCGGTATTGTGTGTAATGTTCTTTTTATGGATTTAATGTATTTATTTCATTGATTTAAAGAAAAATATTAGTATTTTGCACTTCTGCTCTATATAAACTATAAGTGTGGGATATATACTCATCTTTCCGCCCACATTGTCGTAAAATGGGGTACAAAGTTTTTGCCTCACGTATACATTTATAGATATATATTATACTAGCTGTTGCCCGCGACTTCGTCTGCGTTAGTTTTTGTTTTTTGGACATTAAATTTAGGTTTAGTTGTACTGAGATTTTTAAGTTGTGTAATCTTATAAAAAAAAAAAAACTATTCGCGTAAACAATATCTAAAAAGAACTGTCTGACCAGTCTCAGTTCCTCCTATCACTTACAAACAATAGTAATCGTTATAGGACGAATCGAAATCGCATTGTTAGTTGATCTTTATGCTAAAGGTTAACGAAGAACATTTCTATCATTTTTTATATAGTCCCTGTGTAAAATTGTCAAACTTTTTCATCATCTCTCCCAAAGGAACTGAGCATAATTTCGGGATAAAAGTATCCTATATTACTTCTATTATCTCCAAGAATATGTTTTCAAAGTTTCATAATGATCGGTTAAGTAGTTTTTGCGTGAAAGCGTAACAAACAAACTTACATTCACATTTATAATATTAGTAGGGATGTACTTGCTATCTTAAACTGCGACAGTGCTAATAACATATGCATTTAATCTGCATTTTTTATGCCTGACTAAGCTATTATAGGGTTATTTTTAACAGTAAACTGATCGGTTGACTGGCGGACGCATACTGTAGGTAGATATAGGTTGCCACACGTTACGTTGATGTTGATGCGAGCGTGTTGCG
The DNA here is from genome assembly GCF_905163445.1 of Pararge aegeria. NCBI lineage: Eukaryota > Metazoa > Arthropoda > Insecta > Lepidoptera > Nymphalidae > Pararge > Pararge aegeria. Next base: position 13,338,142 of record NC_053199.1, on the reverse strand, counting down.
ATTAACTGATTATATCAGTGATTTTATGAACTCCCCGGGTAAGTTACGTCATCACAAAATCTAGACATATAGGCTGGCATGGCTGGTAGTGTATCAGCCAAGTTTTTATTATATCTGAATAGTAGTTTTAAAGTTAATTTCTTATAACGGAAAGAAATTGGTGAATTCGTGATAATCGCTCCCAGCCTTTTCCTTCTGCTGTCTATTATAAAACGACTATACTCATCGTGGCTAGTCTGTTTCGACTTCTTAATTGTTTTTAGTCAGAGCCCACTGGCGTGGCTCATAAAAACTAAGAGAAAATTTAGAAATTTTAAAGTCAGACCTCCCAAAGGGAGGTTGTCAAAATTCATTTAATTCATCATTTATTGTATTCTACCTTCATTGTACCTATACAAAAGCGCTTTAGAAAATCATCTTATACTCACATTTTAGAGTGCATGGGAGAGATCTCTTATTCAGAATGGCATCTATGCATGCTAAAGTATGTCTGATTTACGATTTTTATGAAAGTGTTTTATCTACACTCGGGGGATATATCCATTTTATAAATTTAAAACCCAAAATAAACGCGGATAAAGTTACAAAAGCTAGTCAATAAAATAAATAAATTTATATTTTATTTATATAGACTTCGGATGTGCAACTAACTGCTAGGAATTGGCCTCTTTCATAAGAGGAAGATGTTAAAAACTAAGACTCCATGATGTTGCAACGCGGGTTGGTGGGTTTTTAAGATTATGACAAAAAAATACAGCCTTTTATTTGATACTCATGTTGAGGGAGTTTTGAAATAGAAAGTATATTGACATTTTGTGGTGGCGGCAATCTTGGATTTTGAATTTGTTATGGTGTATAGTATTTTACTAGTACCCTTTAATTTGATACCAATATTGAGGGAGTAGTGAAATACGTACTCCTTAATTTTGCAGTGGCAGCCGCCCTGGATCGGTTTTCATCAAACATAGCTAAGAACCATCTCGACTAATTCACCTTTCATACACACACAACACACACACACACACACACACACACATACACACACAGACATGTCGAACTTATGACTACCCGTCGTTTTAGCGTCGAGGGTTAAAAAGCGATAATAACTAGATGCACCAACCTAACGTGCTCTCCGAGGCACGGGAATGGATAGATTGCCAATTTCCTAACTTCTGGCTGCTACTGTAATGTAAACATACCCAGGTACGCTTGATGAAAAACCCAATATGTAAAAAATTTTGAGGTTTTTTAAATATCGCTAGGAAATATTTTAAATCACTGACACGTCTATTTCCCTGCGACAGGTATATTGATGGTTTGACGTGATGAAAACGAACAATTAATGGAGGTCAAACTAGTTTTTTAGATAGGATTTTTATTTGGGGTTTTTATTTTTAGATAAAGCCACCATGGTACCGAATCGAAAATAAATAAAGCAGAATGTTTTTTTGAATTTCACTTATTGCGGTCAAATAACTCACTCACATCTCGATTACTATTTGTAGATTGATTCGCCTCGTACTTACCTGTAATGTCAAGTTTGGTCTCAAGCGTAGAAAGAGTGAAATTTGTAATATAGGCGAAAATGTCCTGCATTCGTGTTGGGAATAGACCAATGAGGGATTTAATATGTAAGTTTAAAACTAATGTTTATGATGTGGGGATTTCGCCAACGATCCTGGCTGCACTTTATTCAGAGGCAGCATGAATGCTATTAGATTTTAAGTTAAGATAAGAGAAGAAGGAATTATTAATTTTCGTATAGGAAACGATGGAGCTGACATTCTTATTGTTAAGAAAAGTCCCGAAAAAATAGAAAATTAAAAAAAAAAGTGTAGAAAGAAAGAGTAGCAACGAGAGAATCTTTAGTAAATAAAGAAGTGGGTCAACTTACCTTTCGGGGGGAACTGGTTCGAACCTCAGCACGCACCTCTAACTTCTTGGAGTTATCATAGCAAGTGACTCATCGTGCTTAAACTTGCATGCCTGACAGTTCTTAATAAAGTGAGTGTGAGTTCTACTAAATCGCACTTGGTCAACGTGTCGGACTACGGCCTATACGCTTCTCATTCTGAAATAAGACCTATGCCCTGAAGTGGTCCATTAATTGGTGGATGTAGTAAATTAAGTATAATTTTATCATCTCTCTCTTATCTTTTTTTTGCCCTCGGTTGGCTCCGGTCTATAGAATTATTTGCGAGAAGTAATATGGCAGACGTTCGGTCAAAATGAACATATTTGGAACGTATTTTCAAATTCAAATTTCGAACCATTATTACGAACCAATACACGGCCGCCAGTTCGGAAACTAAAAATTCAGTCCACGCTCTACCGAAAATTGTTACTATTGGCATCATATTCAAAACGATAGTAGTATCAATCTACCATAAAGTAGGTACGTTATAGTTTTACTACTGGCTCGTTATTCTTCAATTCTTTTTATAGCCAATCGAATGAAATGGTGCCAAATTTTTTTAACTACAGTATGCTCATGACTGCAATCTTACCTGATGGTAAGTGGTGATGAAGTATAAAATAGTACCGGGCTAATTCATTAGGGGTAAGGTAGTTGTTTTAAACCCATACCCCTAATCCGTTGCTATCCGAAATGTTACGGGAACGCTAAATCACTTAGTGACACGTCCTTGTCATTAGGTTGGTAACTAGCTGCGGCCGAAACCTGCCACCATTCACCTAGTCTGGTATTAGTATGGTGGGAGGCTTTGGCCGTGGCTAGTTACCACCCTACCGTCAAAGACGTGCCGCTTAGCGATTTAGTGTACCGGTGTGAAGTCGCATAGAAACCAATTAGGGGTATGACTACCATACTCCCTAACAGGTTAGACTGCTACTATTTTAGACTGCTTCATCACTTACCACCAGGTGGGATTGCAGTTAAGGGCTAACTTGTAGTGGAATAAAAAAAATATCCAAGTACGACGTAACCCATACCGGTACACTACAGGGCACGGGTCTAATCCCACAATGAGAATAGTTTAGGCCGTTGTCCACCACGCTAGCCCAGTGCGGATTGGTGGACTTCACATGCCTTTAAGAATATTATGACGAACTCTCAGGCATGCAGGTTTCCTCACGATGTTATCTTTCAACGTTAAAGCAAGTGATAGTGATATAAACTAACATATTTTTGATGGAAATTCCAAAATGTGTCTCGTTTTGTTCGCAAAACGAAGTGTCCCGTTAAATTTATTACGAGCAAAAAACACGTGACTAAAAACGGCTTTATCTAAATAGATCATCCGAGTGACGTCATTCGGCCGTATTGATGTCATTTTCCGGTCAACCAATCTAGCTTTTGTGAAATATGACCTATTTTTTTGGACGTAACAAACTATAAATACCTTAGGGAGAATCCGCAAGAGCAGTGCGTGCTTTATAAAGTTTTTACAAGCTTTTATTTATGCTTCTATTTTACTTGCTTCGTTAGTATATTTGTCTTTCCGTTTCGAGATCTGTAATCCATTTTGCAAACACTAGCTGGCATCCAGTTTCACTGAAACTTCGCGCAACTTTTTTTTTTTTAATTCCAAAAGAAGTTTGAGATGTCTAAATATGACCATTAAGGGAAATAAAACCCTCAATAAAATTAAAAAAAAAAAGAAGTTAGCTCTCGTCTAGAATTTCGTCTGGTGCATGATCATGCAGTCTAAGATGGTAACGGGCTAACTTTAAAAGGGCGGTTATATAAAATCTATATCCTTCATAACTTATAGCATTATTTATGGCGCATCACTATTCGTTGTTAGAGAAAAGATCATTAAAAAAAATTCCAAAAAAAAAACGACTTTCTAAGATTCTTCTTGCCTGCTTCTAGACTTTCTAGCCTTCTTCTTCTTTCTCTGGGCTTGTCTCTGTCCTTGGTCGGCCGGAACCTTCCACGTAAGTAGTTCCACTGGTACGGCTCCCCGCTGGGTCACTCCACCCAGCCGAACTCACTCCAGAAGCTTAGCAGGCCGCCCAGGTCGCCAAGTGAATGTAATGCCTTTTATATAGTACTAGCTGTTGCCCGCGACTTCGTCTGCGTTTGATTTCTTTTTTTGACGTGGCATTCAATTTAGTTTTAGATCTAAAAAAAATTAAAGTATTCAGTATCGCTAAGCCTTAAATGAGGGGTTCGCTGCTGTCCGCTGAGGAGTTCTGTCCGCTATCTCCAACCACAGTTTGGGAAAAATTAAACACATATTATAACCTCTATAGTACAAAAAAAAATTTTTAATCGGTTATAATTTGTCGGAGTTATGTGTGTAAACTCGTCAAACACTCATCCCCTCTCCCAAAAGAACCGTGCTTAATGTCGGGATAAAAAGTATCCTATATTACTTCTAATACTTCCAAGAATATGTGTACAAAGTTTCATGAGAAAAGCTTAAGTAGTTTTTGCGTGAAAGCGTAACAAACAAACTTACATTGAAATTTATAATATTAGTAGGGATTAATTTTTTTCTACATTATACTTGGCACCGACTCACGGCTTGGCACGAATTACAAAGTCGGTTCTTTTTTGTCGAAATAGTTTAAACCCCTTTTTTGTGGGTATTATATTTTATATAATTAAACGAGCAATTCTTGTATACATATATAATTGAAATCTCTAAATCGGCTCCAACAATTTTCATGAAATTTAGTATACACGGGGTTTCGGGGGCGATAAATTGATTCATTTTGGTAATAATCGATTTGGTGCAGACGAAGTTGCACGGGTCAGCTAGTACAAGTTATAATAGACAAATGTCAATTGCTCATAACCTATTAATATTGCTATATCCGAAGCCGGAGCGTTCTCCCGTAACTTCACTATCAGCTCCACACACACAAGTCACAAGCATAAATTGATTACATAATATATACCATAGTCGCAAGCGCAACTAGCGTTATACTTATTATTGTTGTAGTTTCACGGTTCGTTGACGCAGTGAGCAGCGACCCTGCTTTCTGGGTCCAAGGCCGTGGGTTCGATTCCCACAACTGGAAAATGTTAGTGTGATGAACATGAATGTTCAGTGTCTGGGTGTTTATATGTATAAGTATTTATGTATATTATTCAATAATAAATATTCATCAGTGATCTTAGTACCCTTACTTTGGGGTTAGATGGCGATGTGTGTATAGTCGTAGTATATTTATTTCTTGCATAGTTTCGGTGTTTTTCACGATGTTTTTCTTCCCCTTTGAAGCATGTTAAGCTATTTTAAGTGCTTGAAACACACATAACTTAGAAAAGTTAGAGTTAAGTCCCCCGAAAGTTATGCCTTAGTCCTAATCACCAGGCTACCGCTATGAAACGTTGCTAGTATTCTCTATTAATGAATTTTCTAAAGATCACTAGAAATAGGTACACTTGTGATATATAAATTAACTCTAACCGTTACAAGACTATTTCTCTCTTTAATAGTGCAATTCGTCTCGTTACCTGAGCTAAGTTAGGATAGTTAAGTCGCCCTAAGAGTGCTTCTAGTTAAGTAAGTAACAGTAGTTAAGCATTTATTGCGCTACAAACAATGTTATAGCCGAGGCGTTCGTGAGGATTTGAATCGTGGTTTAGTTTCCGCAGATAACTGCATTTCTTTCTTCGTTTTGTACACGGGGAAATCTTCTGATAGGATAAGTTTTCCTGGGGGATAAGCAATACCGAACCGTTTAAAAATAGCGTATAAAACGAAGGAAATGCGCAATTACTCAACATAAAAATAAGTGTTTGCGTTATTAATTACAGAAAGCCAATATTCTGATTTGATACCCGTATTATTAAAAAATATAATAAAAAGACGTGTGACGTGTGACCTGACAGAAGTATTAACTTAAAGTAATCTAAGTTAAATTACTTAATATTGAAATTGTTTAACGCGATAAAAGCTTAGGTTATTACTTACATTTTATGTATAATTATGATAAATATATGATAGGTAATGTAGGGCTTTCTACTAATGAAAAAGAAAATCAAAATTAATTTAAGTACGAAAGTTTCAAAGAACAAACAAACAAACGCTTGTTTGTTTCATCTATAAATTTTAGCAGTGTTAGTTGAAAGGACGGAAAGTAGGAAAGGCTAGTTTTTATCCCAGCAACCCAACGGTTCAAATGATATTTGTATAAAACCATAATAACGTGCGGGCAACAGTATCAAATAATAAAACTTTGTATCGAATTAAGAAGCGCCTTTTAAAGAAGTTGGTTAAGGTGAAACTTCGTTTGTAAAGCGTCGTAATTTATAGAGAAGAAATAAAATCCGGTACAAAACTACAACGTGCGAAAAATCTTTTGGGTAGTTCAATGAATTATTACTATCCCGAATCTCGGCGAACTTATTCCATCTCGATAACAAAGTTAAAATTTATTGATGGCCTCTGCTCCACAGAGCTGATTATGCTTCACTAAACCAATTACACCGCATCGAACTTTACAGATGATTAAAAAAATGTCCCGGGACTTCTGATAACTTAATTGTTCTTCTATATACATAAAAATGTTTTGTTGGTCTGTGTACGCTTCAAAAACTCAAAAAGTTCTGCACCGATCGAGCTGAAATATTAGCATGATATATAATCCGCATCAAGGATTGTTTATCTATTTTTTGTATCAGTCACTCATGTACCAGTGACCGCGCCATCTGCCGAAAGTGAGTAAAACACTCGCTGACATATGTAATGTATTCTTTGTATTGTTTCTCATTTCTCAACCATTGCATAAAAATGTGCCACAGCGAAGCGTGGTAAAGTAACACTAGTATATTTATATATACCCTAACCCACTGCATCGCCTTGTGGAGTTCTTTCTACCGTTTTATGATTATATCAATGATATATCTTTTGGCACGTTATACAAATCCGTTTAGTGGTTTTTTCGAATAAAGTTAACCACAAACAATATCAAGTTAGTCTCTAATGAGATGAGTGTCGGGTCCAGAGAGGATACCAATACTTTGTTAGACACGTCTGCATTAGTAGCACTACCAAAAATGAGGCTAAGCAAAGTGGTAGGTATATATCCTCGTTTCTCAAACTGTTGTAAGTAGCTTTTTATTATCGAAGACGAAACTTCAATTCAAGACTTGCTTTGGAGAATACCTAGTTCGTATCTTTTGAGTTTTGAACAGAAATCGAGTGTAGAATATTAAGTAATTTTTTTCTGGAGGCATTCTATTCTTCAGGCATTAAGTTCAGATTAATGCCAAAGAAACAAGCAATTTGTTGCTTAAATACATACGAAGTGCAACAAAACAATTCTTATATAACGTGTAAATGAAAACCGAAATAATAATTCACTGGCTTTACAGGTACATTATATACTATCTCTGAGACTTATCTGGAAAACCGAAACGGTGATAGTTTTTCAGTAAAAAACTGCCATAATTATTACTGAAAGAAATCAGATACAGTCCTAACATCAGATGCAAAATTAAATAATGTGACTTCTGTCTCTGTATTAGTTACGCGTCGCGTAGCGTAGATAATATGGTTATAGTTATAAATAATGAATTTGATACATTAAAATTTCTATTGTGTAGCATTTTTTCTATAAAAGGAAATAGAAATATGTATTAGAAAGGTCCTTTCATAAAAACAAGATGGCGGCAATGCTACGCATTGTTCTAAAGACTAAACAGTATCAAGTAGCGGGACTAAGGCGACAGAACTATCGCATGACAGAGTTTTTCTAACAAGTGAAGTTGTAACAAGCGGACATCAAAGGGCAGAAGACGTCGTTATCTTTTAAGTCGAGTTTTATAACCGAGGCTACATAAAGAGCGACTTTATCTTTGTGTGGCGTCGACGGATACTTAACGGTAGGACGTAGTGATGGTAAGATGTTAGAATCGCGGCTTTACGGGATTCGTGAATAGAAATTGGTGTAATACAAGGTATCTGTACATAGTTGTAGTATCAGTCTGTCTATTATAAATTGTCCGACAATTGCTCAAAAAGAGAGAGGGAATATAGAACTTGGAACCTGAGAAAACAGTAAGGCCTACACCGCTGCTACCGTTTCAGACTTACGTGTTTGTATAAGTCAAAGTCAAATATTTCTTTGAATAATGTTTACTAGTTTTTACTTATTACACTTTATCTATAATCGGGTAGACCTGCCCCTTACAAATACTTGGTAAAAATTGAATGTTTAACAACGCAATGCTTCTACTTTTACATGGCCGAGATACCGTTTACAATGTTGACAACAAAACAAACCATTTATTAAATTTTACGATATGAGTTTAGTGTTAATTATTTTACAAACTATATAGTTATTACCAAAGTTTACTCTCGTATTTTGGGCACATCATGCGGCGGGGATAAAATTATAGTAACGGGCAGCACCGAAGGCAAAAGACCTAGAGGCCGGTCCCCGACGAGATTGAAAAACCAGAGAAAAAGACCTGTTGAAAAAAACAAATTCGCGCCGCTTCTATCGAATCGCGAAAATGGCCTCCAACAGAAGCCGATGGCCGATGACAATTTACCAACTTGAAGTTGAGATGTCACCAGGACCAGAGGGATGAAGGAACGGCCAGAGAGAGTGATAGTTATTGAAATATTTAGTAAATCATTAAATATTTAGAAGATACATAACAATTTATATAAAGCAAATAACTATATCAATGAATCGTGTGGTAATACGGCGTAGCGTAGGTAATAGTCGGGTGTCACTCGCTATAGATAAGTAGAATGGATGGCACTTTTGCCGCGTACATTACATAAAAGCTAACATTACTAAGATCTTACAAACTTAACCGGTTGTTCTTTTTGTTATCACTATCTCACATTGTCATTTAAAATTATTAAAAAATTATGTTATCGATATACAACATTTAACGGAATTACAAAATACTGTAATAATATTTTTTTTTTCCATAGAAACGAATTCAAACCATTCTAAGTTTTATTTTTGACAACCCTATTTGAGATAAAAGACCGACACGTGCATAATACTTACGCTACGCGATGCGTACCTACCTAATGAAGTGACAGGAGTCACTTGATTTTAATTTTGCATGTGATGTTTGGGCTGTAACTGATGTCTTTCCGTAATAACTATGGCAGTTATTTATTCAAAAACTATTAGCGTTTCGGTTTTACAGATAAGTCTTAGAGATAGTAAATAATATACTTCTAAAGCCTCTAAAGAATTATTTCGGTTTTCATTTACACGTTGTATATTAAAAATCGGTTAGTTATTTGATAAATCTTTAAGCAAACGAACGTAGTGTTGCCGACAAGTTAAAATCAATAAAGTTAATAATATAGGATAAGAAACAGGGAATGGGGAAATACGCTTTTTATTAGGGTCCGTGACCCTGCAAGCGTGGCGAAACACTTTTATCGAATTGTTTATGCATGGGAAATTCATTTTAACCGACTTCAAAGAGGAAGGAAGCTCTGTCATATATAGATGGATTTATTATTATTACTGTATACTGTTTATCATTGATTGCCGAAGTCGTCTTTTTATTTGTTGGATATTTTCAACCCATTCAATAACTGAATTCGTGCCCAAATAGAAACCATAAATATAGAGAGTAGCTCGAGTAATTTTATGTTCCAAAAGATCAGTTTCAATAGAGGGAGTAGATCTCCACAAAGCATATAGACGAAGTGGAGTGTTGACGTGCTTCAAAATAATCATGTCCAGTAGTGTTTTTCCGTGCGACGGTGGTATAGAAACTGTTCCAGACCTATAGTGTATATAAGGTATCCAACAGAGCGTTTAGTTCAAAAACTTGTTTAAGTAGATAAGTAAGGTAGAACTTTTTATTTTCTTTGAGTAATCCTATTGGATACATCTCTCCACAGCGGGACGAGGAAATAAAAGAAGAATAGAAAAACAAAGACGGAAAGTAGAATACAAAAGGCGGCCTTATCGCTTAGTAGATAGATTTCTATCGACAACCAAGGTGTTTTAACTCACCTGGTAACTGGGTTACGAGAACGCTTTTGCACACAAGCCAAAGAAGGAAGACCCTTTTTTTTCTCTCGTGATAACATAAACAACGGTCTTAAGAGCCAGCAATGACTTGGTTTGTCATCTGGTTCTGCAGAACTGCAGATGTTCACAACATTTTTTCATACTTATAATTGACGGACGAAGCAGATGGCCCAACTGATGGAAACCATCAGCTTGAATAAAGCAATATCTTGCAGGGCCTGTAACGAACGTACCCTACAAAGTGCCACCCTCTGTCCATCAACTTAGACGTAGGTGTTAAGTCTCATTTTACTGTTATAACACACCTATACCCTTTAGACTGGAACACAGCAATGCTGCTTGGCGGCAGAAATAAGTATGGCAGTGGTACTTCACCGGACGGGGGGTAATCATATGACATGTGAGCTAACTGCCCTTTACATAATATACTCGAACATCGAAAAAAAACCGTGTATTGGTTATTTTTGTAAATTTGTACAGCATAAATTCACAAACAAAATTACCAATAAAAATACAACCAAAAATTTTGTTCACCGCTGCCTGCACGAGCCAATAAAACGGCGTAATTGAATTCGGTCGGGATCGTCCCACTCGAGAGTCGCACGTTGATTGGCTGATATTCAAATTTCCACGTAATAAGATCTTGCACGACACGTGCCCTGATGACGTTTCGGTGGCTAATATTTTGCCCTGCCCGAGGGTTAATGTGACGTAATGGACCGCGAAATTGAGGGAGTGCGATTCTGTGGGTTGCTTTCGATGTTCAAATATTTTTTTTCATTTTTATTTAAGGGAAGCGTGTGCTTTGAGTCAGTGCATATTCTGCCCGCACAATATGGAATGCGAATTTGTAATGGATTGAGTAAATAGGTGTTTTTCCGTAAAATAGTGTGTCCCGGTTATATTATTGCTTTCTCGAATTGATTTTCAGTGTATTCTTATTCTGAATGTTCATAATTATTCTGTAATTCTGCAAAACCTTTTTTTTTTTTAGACTGATGGTCAAGTCATTACTATCAGACAATGTGCGAAAGTCTTCATAAAATCTACTTGAATTAAATGCATTTTTAAGTAAATACAAACAACTAGGACTGGAACAGCGATTGAGAATTTTTAATTGGTCTGAGTCTAGGTTCGAAGGTCGTGGGTTCGATTCCCGCAATTTCACTGATTTTCAATGTCTCGGTGTTTATATGTATGTAATAAATATTTATGTACGAGTATATTATTCATTAAAATATTTATCAGTTATCTCAGAAGGTCCTCATAACACAAGCGACGTTTACTTAAGGGCTAGATGGCGATGTATATATTGTCGTAGTTTAATTTTTCTGTTAGTTGAGCATTTGGTTCATAATTCTTGCAATGCCTTAGCGAGAGTTTATTCCTTGAAGTCTTACACTTTCGTAAGTATACAAACGCAATGACATGACCTTTTTCTGCTCAATTTAAAGTCTGTAGGTTTAATGGCTGGATTTATATGGCCTCTTTTATGACGCTATAAAGGTCTCCAAGAACGCAGCAAGGCCGTTAATCTTGGTGGGAATAAAATGTCTAAAATGACATGGCCGAGAATTAAATGCTGGTTCAATTAAAGGGTTCTTCTCCTGAGCCGGGTTTTGCACCACAATTCTTTAACGAGTATTCTACTTATTGATATTCAAATTTTGTCATTTAAACTTGGAGTAAGTTTACCAATATTGTTATATATATTGGTTGGCTTATTAAACATACAATTATTATGTAATATATAATTAGCCAACCAGATTTTTAAGAATAATTCTCAAGGCTGAATAACCCAGAAAGAAGTCTTGTTGATCTGATTTACCTGGGTACACTAGCAGCGGGCGTTTTCATGTAGTTATATGTCATCATCATATCATCGCACAATGAGAAAGGGTTGAGGCCGTAGTCCTAGTGCAGATAAGAGGACTCCACACACCTTTGAGAACAATATGTAGAACATTCAGACATGCAGTTTTCCTTCATCGTTGAAGCAAGTGATATTTTACGATTGCTCTGCCTAGAAGGCTTTGTTAAACCTCTACCATCCCGCTACCACCTTCAACTGCATCATTTACAACAGGTGAGATTTCAGTCAAATCATCATCATATCAACCCATATAAGTGGGCCGGTACCACTACAGGAGACGGGTCACCTTATACAATGAGAAGGGGTTAAGGCCGTGGTCTACCCCCGCTGACCCAATGCAGGTTGTTGGACTACGCCTTTGAAGACATTATCGAGAACTCCCAGGCATGCAGTTTTCTCCTCACGATGTTTTCATTCACCGTTGAAGCAAGTTATATTTTTCATTGCTTAAAACGCTCATAACTTAGAAAAGTGTGAGGGGCGTGCTGGAATTCGAACTGGGCCCCCAGAAGTGAAGTCGAAGACCTACCCACTGGGCTATCACCGCTTAGTTATATATAATTATCTATACGTATAATAAACAAAACTTACTTTTTGTTGATAAACGCATCAATTCCACACGGCCCATTGGCGCAGTGGGCATCGACGCTGCTTTCTGAGTCAAAGGCCGTGAGTTCGATTTCCACAATTGAAAAATGATTATTCGATGAACATAAATATTTTCCAAATTCTGGGTGTTTATATCTATATTTTAAGTATTTATGTATATTATTCATAAAAATATTCTTCAGTCATAGCATCATAGCACACAAGCTACGCTTACTTTGGGGCCAGGAGGCGATATGTGTATTATCGTAGTATATTTATTTATTTATTTATTTAATTGAGAATGGCTGATCTGATTTGGCTAGTATTATTGTTTTGGCTTTTATTATTAGAGCTATTTGAGACGATTGAAGTCCGGGGAAGTACCGCCATAACGCTAATGCCGCAAAACCGCATTATTGCGACGCTGTGGTCCGTTCTGAAGGACGTGGTTGCCGGTGTAACTATAGGCATATCACACCTACACCTGAGGTTGATGGACACAGGGCGTTGCAGGAAGTTTTTCTTGCATGCCCAGCTTAGAGTTGCGGTGGTTTTCCACTTATCATCAGCCTGACGGCATCAGGTGGGTCATCTGGGTTAAACGACCCTGCTTTTTGAGTCCAAGGCCGTGGGTTCGATTCCCACTACTGGAAAATGTTTGTGTGATGACCATGAATGTTTGTCAGTGTCTGGGTATTTATATGAATATTCTATGTATTTATGTATATTATTCATGAAATATTAATCAGTTATCTTAGTATCCATAACACAAGCTACGCTTACTTTGGGGCTAGATGGCTATGTGTGTAGTATCGTAGTATATTTATTTATTATTATTTATTCATTTATCTTGTATATTGTTTTATTTTTTTTTGTATAATTTTCGCTTGGTAGGAATTGTGGTTAATGTTATCGTATGTGTATAACTAAGTTGTGGAAAATTCTTTGGTTTATGTGATATAAAAATAAGGCATTACTTTTATGTGTAATAGTAGGTACAAACTAATAAATAAATAAAATCAATTGTAACATATTGGATAGAACAAGATACTTTGCGGAAATCCATAATATATTATGAAAATTAAGCTTAATTTTCTATACTCCGCGAACAGCAGGAGAATCTGTATGGTGTAATTTATAATAACTTCAATCCGTATACTCCACACCAAACAGATCCTCGGCAATGTACCTACGCAAGTTTCGCTCCAAACCGGAGCATCCTCAGGAGATGTTGACTTTACAATGAATAATTGTTAAGACTTAACAACTTATAACAATAAAATGGTTGTTATAGTTCACGAAAGCTTGTAAGGTTTTAACGACAACATGAAAAAATGTTACAAAACGGCATTAACGGCGTTAATTCTGTGTATTCTAACTATTGTTTACTACAATCACCTGGTGTAAAGCTAAGAAGACGGGAGAGATTTGCTGTTTATATACTATCTAATGAATAGACCGTATCCCTTACCGCTTGAAGGCTTGACTAATCCCAATCAATCGCCATCGCTATATGATGTTTGGACTAATTAAACTATACATGGGAATTAGGTTGCTTCATTGAATCTGATTAATAGACCTTCGTTACACCACAGAGTATGTACAGTACAGAGGTCTGATACAGCAACCGTACTTTAAAGGCGAACTAAATACGCTTACTCAGTAATAATGGTCATAAACACTCTCGGGACGTTGCCTTTTGCTTTTTTATTCAAGTAAACGTAAGCGGCGATATCCCAGTTGGTAGGAGACTTCACTTTCGGGGGGCCGAGTTCGAATCCAAGTACTTTTAGATACTAAGATAACTTTTCCAAGTTATTAAAAATATACATGCTTCAACGGTGAAATAAAAATATCGTGAGGAAACCTGCATGCCTAAAAAGTTTTTTATAATGTTCTCAAAGGATCGGTGTGGAGGCCACCGACTGGGCCAGTGGAATACGGCCTTAACTTGACTCTTTCTCATTGTGGGAGGAGACCCGTGCCCTGTGGGCCGGTAATGGGTTGATATGATGGTGACGGTCTTGTTGGTATGTCTGACGACTTTCCTGGCGCAGCAAGTAGATGTTTAAAAAATTAAATTAAAAATTCACAATATAAGATTAGGGCAATTAAGAAGGGGCTCAGGGCGTAGTCCACCACGCTGTCTCAGTGTGGATTGGTGGACTACACACACCTTTGGAGAACATTGTGGACAACTCTCATTCAGGTTTTCCTTTAACGTTGAAGCGAGTCAAATGTTTATTACTTAAAACGTTTACTTACAACAAACACATTACTTACAAAGATTATAGGTGGGATTCGAACTCGGCCCACCCGAAAGTGAAGTCGAAGTTTTTTTTTTAATTCCACTACAAGTTAGCCTTTGACTGCAATCTCACCTGGTGGTAAGCTATGATGCAATCTAAGTAGTAGCGGGATAACCTGTTAGGGAGTATGGTAGTCATACCCATAATCGGTTTCTACGCGACATCGCACCGGAACACTTAGCGGCACGTCTTTGTCAGCAGTAGTCCTAACCACTGGGATACCAACGCTTCAATAAAACTATAATATAACCTTATAGCTTAATATTGTGAGATGGTGATAACAAAAAGAAAATTACCCAGCTAAGTTTGTTGTGGGCTCTTCTTGGACCAGGGCGCGTTTGTAACTCTCGTAGCTTTAGGTTTAAGTTGGCGAACAAAGCTATCACCATCCCCTTACAATTATGTAAACATATCTGTATGAACGCTTCATAAGTGCCTGTGATAGGCCAACATGAATGAAGAAATTTCGAATTTATAACGCAGATATTATAATGACTAGGGCTTATAATATAATTTGAATATATTTCGCTACACTGGTAACGTGTATTTATTCTGAGAATACAGGAACAGTAGTTCGAACAAAAATAAAATAGTACAACTTCGCAGAAGCACCACTAATGGGGAAAAACATTTGGCCCAAAAACCTCTTTTTGCACATTAGTTGCCCCACGCGGATATATTTCACTGTTAAGCAAAACAACTGACTCCCTATAGGCACATAGTCGTCAGAGATTTGATGCGGGGCTAAAGTTACACTAGCCTTGGGGATACATTTAATTAGTAGCGGGATAGCCACGCTTTTAGGTAGTTTCCTAACAGTTTTATTTCCATTTTTTACTTAAGGCTAAAGGCTACAGCTGAAATGTACTCAATATTGTATGAAAATCGTTTTGCGTTTTTATTTAACACTCTTTATAGTGTTTCTTGTAGGACCCATAGACACTTTTTTTAGTACAAGTTATCCCTTATTAATATTATGAAAATTAAGCTTAATTTGCTAAACTCCGCGAAAAAAGGAGAATTTATATGGTGATTGAAATATGGCATATTAAAGCCCTTACAGTTTCTACGCGACTATGCGTACCAGAACGCTAAATCACTTGTCGGCACGCCTTTTCTTAGGGTGGTAAAGGCTCTCACTGAACCAGACCAAAGGAAAGGACTGACCGGGCGATGTCGCTTCCGTAACTCTGAGAAAACGTTAAGCTACAGGTCATCGTCAGGTGATAATTATAGTTTAAATCCCACCAACCCGCATTGTAGTAGCGCAAGGTTAACGCTAATGTTCTCTAATGTTCACGGCCGATTGGCGCAGTTGTCTGTCTGTCTGTCTTGTCCACTTTGAACATGGGCCACACCCGGTGCTCAGCTCCATATACACCCACTCTCTTTATGTCGTCGGCCCAACGTGCTGGAGGGCGTCCCATACTACGCTCGCTTGTTTACTAACAACATGCATATTACACGTTTTTATATATAGCACACACACAAAAACATGGACTGATATGCAGTTCAATTACAAGTGCACATAGCATTGACAAAGCGTCATGTAAACTTAATTTCACCAAAATTTAACTCACCGATAAGTGCTCGGTGAGCTTTTTCCTAAAAGCTGTAGGTGAGTCATAGAAGATAACGATGCCAGGTATCTTTTTCTTTGCTTGTTCGTGGCTCTAGAACTTTCCTGATCCAGTGGCCATTGCACCTACGACACGCATGGCCTGCTATGTCATCTTTCCGAAAGTTTGGGCTACATCAGTGACTCTTAATAGAAAACGCTTAAAGAAGGTTTGCATGAAGTAATACACAGCGGTTCCGTGCAGACCTGGCAGAGACCTGGCATATAGGGGGTGTTGTTTTAGTCCGTGCAAGTCGGACATGCCCTGCCCATCTGGCAGAAGTCCGAAGGGATTATTTCCTCCTCGATTTAATAAAAAAAAAAAAAAGTGACTCTCAATAACATCATAGCTGCTCTAAATAATCTCTCACTATCGCATATTAAATAAAAAAAAAAGCCGACAAAATATTATTGAATATAAGTTCATAGATACCATTCGATAATGGGCGGTATTCAAGTTAACAATACATTTACTTCGGCAAAGCCGTCCATTCAAGAAGGTGCCTTATTCACTGGATCTTGGAATAAAATGAGAAAGGCTCCATCGCAATTCATTATAATACGATTCAGATAAATCTATTGTATGTCTGATCCATTATACTCTCATTTGCCTTAAATCAGATGGGTAACAATGGTTTTGTCACATTTCAATTAAATCTCGAATTTAATATATTCGCGTTTTATAGCACTCACTGGGTTATTTAATAATTAAAGTTATAAATAATTAAATTTTAATTAAATAAGTACCTACATATCATACATATCATTTATGCCACTGTTCGATCAAGATAGTCTAAATGATTACGACAATACACACATCGCCATGTAGCCCCAAAGTAAGCGTAGCTTGTGTGTAGGTACTAAGATGACCGATGAATATTTCTATGAATAATATACATAAATACTTGTAATATACAGATAAACACCCAGAAACTGAAAAACATTAATGTTCATCACATAAATATTTACCAGTTGTGGGAATCGAACCCGCGGCCTTGGACTCAGAAAGCAGGGTCGCTGCCCACTGCGCCAGTCAGCCGTCGAAGTCACATTTACATTTAGATTAAGTTCATGAAGATATATACTTGCGAACCCGCCATCCTCACCATAAACGCATAGTTTCTAAGGGGATGGATAATTATGTTGGAAAATATTTGTTACAATTTATTTTGAACAATAAATAAAAAAAAAAACAAGAACATATATAGTAAAATTGCTGAAGCGTGGACACTGAGAGCGAGGCTTATTCACAAACTTCAAGTGGCTCAGCGTGCTTTGGAAAAAGCTACGCTTGATATTTCTTTGAGGGATGAGATCCGTAACGAAGTGATTCGCCAAAGAACTAAAGTAACTGACATAGCCTTTCGTGTTAGCGTACTAAAGTGGTAGTGGGCTGGTCACGTTTGTCGGAGGGCCGATGGACGTTGGAGTCGAACGGTCCTCGAGTGGAGACCGCGTGTCGGTAAACGGAGTGTCGGACGCCCCCCAACTAGATGGAGCGACGGCCTCCGAAAAGTGGCAGGCATCGGATGACGATTGCCGAAAATAGGAAAAGTTGGCGCTGCTTGAAAAAAGCCTATGTGCAGCAGTTGACGCACAGTGACTGATGAAAATTATATAAAGATTGCGGATTTAGTTACCGTCATCATCTCACTTAAATCCCATTTAAGTAACAATAGTTTTGTCATATAGCAACTAAATATAGATTAAATATACGCTTCGTAAAATAACTAATAACCTAAAATACAAATAAATCTCGCGGCACTGGTAACTAGTGTTTTTTTTAAATTATTTACTCATTAAAAATAAACTGACCAGGCGTTTTCAGATTGACCTTTACTTAAATATTCGCAGAGTATCACAATAGTACACTATATTAATATCATGTCTTTTATAATGTTTAATGTCATCTTTCATTCCTTTGTCTTACAGTTATTCATAAATTATGTAGTTCAGATGAATGACTACCTACCACTAACTGATGAATGAATGATGAATGAGATGTAAAATAAATAATGAATAAATCATCATCATTAAAACCCGCAGTGAATATTCTATTTAATTATTTTCTTTAATAGGAAACCAACCGCTGTAACTACAAAATAGTTCATAAATTGGTTGACTTAAAACCAATAATTATAATGCCTAGTGTGAACTTGTGAAGTCTAACAAAAATATAGAAGTAAGATCACACAGTTTCCAAGCATTCTCTCGGAAATATACTCGTATCTTGTAGAAAATAAACCAATAAATAAGCAACATAAGTGGTGCGAAGGTGCGGGGGAGCACCAACAGCATCCTGAATTTGATTGCTGGCAAGTTGGACTGCAGGAACGTGAGTCACAGATTCTCATATTCAAATATTATGCATTTCTTTAGTATCCTTTTGTTATACAGAAATAAAGTATTTTTACTAACCAATAAAAAATATGAGTCTTGATGCCTGAAATATCTTTTTCCAGCATCGTAGACCTTAATAATCTTCTTAATGGCGAAACCTCATCATTTCTTCACGGTTATCCTGTTACCGAGTTCTTGTTCTCCATAACAATCACCTTTATCGATAAACAAATTATACGTAGCAATTGTCACCAACTCTCACAACTCTCAATTTTCTTCAAATTCGCGGTTTTTTTTATTGCCATCGATGGTCTATCCATCTTACTTATCCTACCATAATTGTAGGATTTGAAATTGAATGATCAATCAGTACAGCTAAACCTACTTAGTATTGCATGATTAGTAAAATTCATTGTTTGATTGCATATCTGATAACAGTTGTAGTTAGAGAGCTTAGCGTAGTTTACTCGTATAATCTAACGTAAGTGGCTATGGAGAAAATGTAAGGGTGGCAGAAAAAGCCACACCCGTATGTATGGATACAAAGACCCTAAAGGTGATTGAAAAGATAAGATGATGTCACGAATATTGCTTTGTTGATTAGTTCTGTTGAACCAAGAGTACTGATGGTACAGCTACAAGCTGTTTATCACCACACGGTTAAATAATGGTCCGTCATATCAACCCATTCGGCCCAGACCCGGCCCACTACATAGCACGGGTCTCCTTCCACAGTGAGAAGTGGTTAAGGGGGTCACGCTGGCTCAGTGCGGATTAGTGGACTACGCAGACCTTTGAGAACATTATGGAGAACTCCCAGACATGCGGTTTCCTAACGTTGTTTTCCTTCACCGTTGAAGCAAGTGATTTATTGCTAAAAACGCAGATAACTTGCAGGTTAGTGCTGGGATTCGAAGGTGGCCCCCCGAAAGTGGCTATAAAGGCTATAACGGCTTCTAGGTTACGTCTGCTTAATATCATCCATCATCCACAGCATTTAATGTCCCACTGTAGAGCACATGTCTCCTTGCTCATAGGAGAGAGTATCTTAGATCATAAACCTATCACGCATGTTTATTATTATAACATGTTTGTGATAATTACTATAACCAACCGTTTGACATGCTCTTGGAGCACATGAGTGGACCTTGCTAAATTCTTTTGTCAGAGTTCTTTAACTTCTGAACTAGAAAAATCATACTGAAAAAAAATTCTGACAAAAAAAACAACTTTATTAAACAAGTTAAAAGCAAGAAATAAATACTTCCTGCAACATTTATAGTGTAGTACCTTAAAAGGAAATTTTTTACATTTTACTTGGCACCGACTTAAAAATGTTTTTTTAAACATTTAGGTTAAAGTTGATTAAAAAAACCAAGGTTTTATTTGTCCAAAAATTTTATTTCACGCTTTTTAGTAAGAAGTTTTACAATTATCTTTGTTATAATAGCCACATATCAACTGCTCTTAACCATTTACAATATATTGCTTTTCCCGAGGCCGGGGTGTTAATGGTTGAGGAGTTCTCACAGGGCTTCACTGTCAGATATTTTATTGTAACAAGAATAAAAAGCTTAGCAGCCATATACCATAATGAAAGTGTGTGTATGGTGGCCTTCCATGGTCTTCATCATCAGTTCCACATGCCAATATGGTGCTTTTCGAAAGCACAAGTTACTATAGGTGTGCCTCCCTCCATTCTCCAGGATCAATCTAATATGCCTTTACCATATTAAAATGGGACCATTTCTGAGTATATAACGTACCAACAAGAAAATAATCATCAAAATCGGTGTCTAATTGGCGTAGTAATTTATCAGTTACTTGACCAAATGGTGCTTTTCGATAGAAAATGATATTTATTTTTCAAATCGGTTTATACATTTCAGAGTTCTGAGCTAACAAAGATAAAAACAAAAATAAAAATAATAAAAATTATAAAAAAAAATATAACTGAATTATGAGCCCATTTTATTTTGCATCTTGAAAGGTCGTACTGTAAAATCATTTTGAAATTTCTGCCACTTGCTCTTGAATTAATAGTTATGATGTATAAATACTGGAGTGGAAATAAAACATATTTAGTGTTAATCAGGATTTAAGAGAAGTTTAACGGCTTATTTCGATGATGTACTGCTTCTGGTTCCTGTTGCTTTCCGTTATCAATTTTGCTCTCTGTCAAGATTGTGTGATAGAAAATTTTGAATATAACTATGAGTCGGACTTCAATAACAACTACGGGAGCTGCTCTGGATATTTGAGATGGAGTATCAAGCAATATTCGTCTCTGCAGTACTCGATAAAGAGTCCTCATCTCGGAAGTACTCGTTTTGTCACCGTGCAGTCACCGCTTCGTTGCATATCATCGTTCAATTTCACAATGACTGGAGGGGGGACTATAGAAGTGAATAGATATATGACGACAAGACACTATGAGAATGAAATGTCGGTTCTGGTTTTTCGGATTGCTGATGCAGGAACTGTTGAGATTGTTGCTGAACATCACAGCTTTATGATCGATTTCGTTCCAGGTTGGCAAACCCTTACACTTTCGATACCTGGTCTTAGCTCATTTACCGGCTACGTAAGTGTACAAACTATCTGTTGAATTTAATTTTCTTTTAAAATGCATATTAAAATTTTCGGAACCGACAGGATTTGAACCTGCGACTCTCTGGCAATCGCGGCCTGAGCGCTTTCTCCAGTTATGCTACGGCTCTCCTACCATCGATGCCGAAATTAGTATATGCCTTTCACATCAGTCTTATTGCGACTGTAGCGTCATCTAGTAGGAAACGTTGCAGTTTCGATCTACTTTTTAAAAGGTCCATATAACAATGAGACACGTTTGTTTCTTATTTACTTAGTCAGTATTAGTTGGGGTAAATAAATTAGCGTCGCTCATTCCCGTGCTCTGGGAAAGAACGTAAAGCCGTAGATCCCAGTTACTTTTAGTTTAAGTAGTAGTGGAGCTTTTTGTGACAGAGCTCGTCCAGGGAAGACTGCCACCATTATTATTTCTGCCGCTAAGCAGCATTATCGCTGTTTAATAATAAATAAATAAATAATAATAAATATACTACGACAGTACACACATCGCCATCTAGCCCCAAAGTAAGCGTAGCTTGTGTTATGGGTACTAAGATGCCTGATGAATATTTTTATGAATAATATACATAAATGCTTAGAAAATACATACAAACACCCAGACATTGAAAAACATTCATGCTCATCACACAAACATTTTCCAGTAGTGGGAATCGAACCCACGGCCTTGGACTCAGAAACAGGGTCGCTGCAAACTGCGCCAATCGGCCGTCCAGCAGCGCTGTATTCCGGTCTGAAACGAATGGTTGCAGGTGTAATTACAGGCACAAGGTACAGGGTACAGGTTGATGGACACAGAGCAATCCTTTGCAGGATGTGTTTCTTGTATGCGCTGCGAAGTGTTGCTCTGTTTGTAGGCGATGGTTTCCACTTACCATCAGATGGACTATCTGCTTTGTATATCAATTATTAATTATAAGAAAAACAATCACTTACCATCCACATCATCAATTTTATAGAAGCAGGCGTTATTTTCCATGATTTATAATAAGCATTCAATTTAATTTGCCAATTTTTTTAAATCATATATTCTGTGTGGTGTGGTGTGTAAAATTTAATCAGATTTTCTGTGTGGCATGGTGTTTAAACGGATTTAAATTTTCTTTTATTAGATTAGATTTAGATTTAATTTTATTATTACTAGAGTAGAGTTTGGATTTTCTAACACATAAAGCCCTTGTGATCCGTAGTTGTACATGCTAACTAAACCAACTTTTTTCGATTTCAATCCCACTCTTCTTTGAGAGACCTGTACCCAGCTGTTGGATATTAACAGGCTGAGCTAGCTGGATGTTTAGTAATTAGCTATTATAATCAAATGATTAAATTTTTTTTGAGACCTGACAATAGTTTTTTCACGAGGGATCAATATTTATTCCATGACATGAGTGCTCAGTTACGATTTAATGACAGAACATCGTCCTGATGGAGATTCCAATAGAATATATTGATTTGTTTCAGATAAGGTTTATGGCAACATCATCGAATGGGCTTGTTCTTATTGACTCGTTCCGATATATTGGGCCAAATATCGACAAGGATTTATGTTCGATATATAGAGATGACCATACGACTACGACTACTAAAGCGCAAACAACTACAACAACACCAACAACTACTCGTAGTACTAGTGCGGAATCACCGAACACGACAACTAATATAACGGAATTACCAACAACAATAACCACAAGTACCGAGAAACCAACTACAACGACGACAGCTGCAACGTCAACTACGTCAACGGCTGCAACATCCAGCACAACCAAAACGCCGCGCTTTTCTTTTTCTTTGTTTAAAAAATATAAAGAGATTAGTATTAATGTTAAAAAATTTTAGGCAGGTTTATCGTTTAAGATCAATTCTGTATCGATTTAAGATACACGAAAAAGCATCAATTTAACCAAATGTCTTATTGTTTGTCGTTTACGTTAGTAAAAATGTAATACTCTCCGATTTATACTCGTATCTTGTATGAATACCATAACACAGAAATATTTTCACCACGAATACCTCATCTTTTTTTCACAGTTATTCTGTTCCCGAGTTCTTGTTCTAGCGCTATCAACTGTAAAGATATACAAATTATACGCAGCAATTACCCCCAGATCTGTGTAATATAAGATGGAATATAAAGTAGTCTACCTTCGAATAGAAATCAAAAATATATTGTACGGTTTCTTTAATTACATTAATGAGCTATCGATGTACCTATAGGATAGGATTTGCAATGGAATGATCAATCATTACTGCTAAATCTACCTAGTAGGTACTGTATGATCATTAAAACATTACTGGATTGCAAATCTTTTATCAGCTATAGTAAGATAGCTGGGGAACATAGTATACTCGTATAACGTAACTGTGACTATGTGGAAAATAAAAGAGGAACAGAGAAAGGAAAACCGTCAATAACTAGGATCCGTATGTTTGGACACAAGGAACTACGAGATGATTGAAGAGACATAGCAAGATGACATACTTTTGGATAGATCTGGTGAAACTATAGTACTGATGGTGAAAACGTGTACGCAAAATTTCATGACAATAGGTTGAGTAGTTAATGCGTTAAAGTGTAACAAAACAAAAAAAAACACATTCGCACAATTTAACAGGATTAAAAAATGAATTGCTTATTGAACGGTTAGTTTAAATATGATTATAAATTCGATCTAATATTTCTTCCACTTGCTCTTGAAGTAATAGTGTAGTTATATGAATACTGGATTTGAAATAAATAATACTTCATTATATGACAGAAGTTTAAGAGTTAAGTTTGAGAATGTACCGCTTCTGGCGTCTGTTGTTTCTTGCTGTGAATGTTGTGCTCTGCCACGACTGTGTGATTGAAAATTTTGAATATAACGATGAGCACGACTTTACTAACACTTGTGAAAGTTGCGCCGTGGATTTTTAGGTGGAGTATCAAGAAATATTTGCCTCTTAATATAAAGACTCTTATAATAGGGAGCACTCGTTTTATCACCGTGAATTGCATGACATCATTTAATTACACAATGACTGGCGATGGGACTATAGAAGTGAACAGATATATGACCAATATATCCGATGAAATGGTGATTTATGTTTTTCGAATTGTCGACGGAGCAGCTGATGAACTAATGACTGAAAATGTTTCCTGGTTTAACTTTATTCAGAGCTGGCAAACCATAACAATCTGTATATCTGGGGCAAGCTCGTTTAATGGCTACATAAGTGCAATATTTTTTTTTAATAAATGGCTTTATTCTAGCTTTTTTTTATCACAGCTTATGTTTTTGGGAAGAACTTCATCGAGTAGGGTGGTATTGATAGACTGGTTCCGATATATTGCACCTTGTTGATGTTTGATCAACAAGGATCCATGTTTAAAATATAAAGATGGGCATACGACTACGACTACTATAGCGCCAACAACTACAACTACGACTACAACAACAACAACAAACAACGGAATCACCCAATTCGACCACTAATACAACGGAGTTACCAACCACAACATCCACAAGTACCGAGAAACCAACTACAACAACGACAGTTGCTACGTCAACTACCACTACTGCGTGCAACACCGAGCACTACAAAAAAGCCACGTTTCTCTATATCGTTGCATAAAAAATATAAAGAGATTAATGTTAGTGTGAATAAATTTAAGGTACGTTTATCTTTATTTACGTTGTCGCTTTATATTACAACAGATATAGTGAGACGGACATTTTTCACATCAAAATTGGCACTTTCAAGAAGAAAATTATGGTATACTAAGCTTTAAGGTCTTTTCTTTTTAATTTTATTTTTCTCATGTCTTTTGGTAGTTTATCCATAAGCATTTTGTGGTCAATGTTATCGTTTATGTATAACTAAGTTGTGTTAACTTACGTGATAAAAAATACGACATTATTCTTATAAATATTTCCAGCTAAGCTATTTAACAGACAGACAGATTCAGAGATATAATTTAATACAAGAATAATAATATATATATTAATATCAATGTATTTTATTGATATAACCTACCTAACCTATTAGTAATGTTAATAATTACTGAGCATTAAGCATGTCATAATCGTACTTGTTTAAAATTTATGAATTTTATTGTGGTATGTTCTGGTACTACTACTGATAAAGACATGATTCCAAGCGATTTTGTGTTCCAGAACGATGCTGCGTTGAAACCGATTAGGGCTATCTTTAATATAACTTGCTAGCTAAATACCATCTTAGACTACAATATCATCACATCACCCCCAAATACGGTCTTTTTTATAGTGGGACGAAATAAAAGCTTATATCATAACTATAAAAGGCTTCTGTCTAGAAGTAATTTTGAGAGAATATTCTTGAAGCACTAAAGAAGTGCACTAAGATATAATTTTTTTAATTGGAGGGTTTACTTGGGATGAATATATTTATAAAAGTTGCAATTTCGTGAGTTAAAACTATGGCGTAAACCATAGTTAACGCATTTGAAAATGCGAGATACCGCTCTAGTACTCTAATAAATTAATTCACTGATAGCCTATCTAAAGAGACAGTTAAATATTTTTTATATTGAAGCATGAGTGACCGCGAGTTTTAAGCTAGTAACTATAATTAAGTTGCAGAGCGTCTTTGTTTGAATGCGCGTTCTTATCTTATACAATTTATTTGCTCATAAATGTAACCGAATGTGTTTTGCTCTTGGTAGTGTCACACACATTGATTTGTACACACGGATGCTTTATAGTCGCGAATTCTAAAGAGGTTCTTTACCAATAACTTTTGACACGCTGTCATCCATTCAAGTAGGTATTGACCACGCTCGACGTTGCTTAGCGTCGGTGATAGTTTACCGGCATATTCAACGATGTATGGGAACCGCACATTTAGTATTTATGTACTTGCTTTCATCTACATTAACCAATAGATATAAACTTAAGAATAACCTGAAATGTAACATTCTCTAACTATTAGTTGAAATTCAATTAATAGTTAGAGAATTGGTTTTACTGTGAAGGAAAACATTTTGAGGAAACCATGCAGGTTCCCTCAAGAAGTTTTCCTACGCCTGAGGATTCTTCACAATATTCTCATTGACGTCCGAAGTACAAGATCCGCACTTGGCCAGCCTGGTGGACAACGGCCTTTACCTTTCTCATTCTGAAAGGAGAAAGTAGACAAGTCATTAAATAAATTATACATTTTGAGTTCAAAATGAAATATTAATAAAGGGCATTCCTGAATGTCGTATATCGTACAGACGTATATTTTTGGAATGGATAAATGCCCTTTGGGAGAATTACAAACGTTTTGAGTATGTTAGTCATAAATCTCCATTATTAGGTATTTATATAAAATAGTGACGAAATGTTCTAGATGGTATTCCTTGTCTTTTTGCAATTGAATTTTCCTAAACTAATCATAAAATTTATAATAACATTCGCCAAAGGATATCCCTTGCTATATAGGGATAGATGCCCTCAAAGCCTTGTAAAAGTAAGGATATATGTCCTTAGGGGCGTATATCCCAAAACATTTCGGGGCATATATCCCTTAGCATAAGGATGATGCATTAGGACAAAACTGTTAAATACGTAACTTTAATTCTAAAAATATAATAATTCATAATTTCCATATCATTCATATCATTCATTAAAAAGTAAAAATAAAAAAAAACATCTGTTTAACTAAATGTTAACTCCAAAGTTATAAATGGCTTAAAAGTTTCCACAAAGTAAAATCACGACAGGTTGACCCGGTATTGTCTCTAGCGCTCCTACTCAGAACAGCATGCGTCGATTTTTTGTGGTAGTCTGGTGTAAGGAAGGCAGGCGTTCGTAATATAACACAATATTATATTTTATTATTACGAGTACGGTATCACTGCCTATCTATTTTACTAACCTATAATAGTAGATTAGCAGGACTGATTGATCATTTAGTTGCTAATCCAAAGTAATCCACTCAGTTAATTATTCACTATTTTCTACGTACATATGGAAGTACTAAGTATATGTGGTGAGAGAGTGGTATTTAGGTGTACTAAATGCACAATGACAAAACATTTGAAGATGTTGTAATATCCATCAAATTTTAACCGTTTCGGACATCTGCAAATATAATTGAATTTTAATGCAAGTGTAAAGAGTAAATTTTAAGGAAGTAATACGATATTCATTCATTTGTTTTTGTTTCGGGCTTGACAATAGTATTCCTATTTAATGATATTCATTGTATAGATATATTAATTATTAGTATGAATGTATAATTTTGTTTAACAATTTATTACATATATAAACATAGTATTAATGTATATATTTATAAATATATTTATATGCACCACCTACCTCTGGTCTTGAGCAATGTTTTACGCCATTAGTTGCCTGGAAGAGATCGCTATGTAGCGATAAGGCCGCCTAATTGTATACATCGTATAAACTAGTTTTTTATAATTTTTCCTGTATTTTTATGTTGTGCACAATAAAAGTTTATTCATTCGTTCATGATTGACCGAATATGAATATTTGATTATCGTTGAACACATCGCATATATCGTAATCGTATAGCATACCGTATCGTTTTGTTTAAAACCAAACTTTAATTTTTTTTAACCGAGTTAGACAGAAGGAAAAAATAATTTGATATGAAAATAATAAAACAATATACCCAATATTGTTTGTGTATCTTTAAATTTTAGCAAACGTAAAGTATTTAAATAGACAGTTGAAACCACTCGCAATTATATAAATGTTTGTAATAAACATATATTGAACATATACTGAAAGTATATTTTTATTAAATTGTTTGACAATGGTCTTTGAAGTATTAACTTTATGACAATATCGTTGAAAACAGTATACCTTTTAATAGTAAGCGTATTAACGTTATATTGAAGATGGAGTTTGTTTTGTATGTTACACATACAAGTTATAACCACAATGAAAACATGGAACAACAGTTGATGATGAAATTGATAAGAATATGTTGCCGCCAGCTCCTGAACTATTAGTAAAGATATAAATACTGAAGGTGTAATAATAGATTAATCATAATAACGAAGAATTGTGATAGTTATAACGATGTATCGTTATTGCATTTTGTTGCTCTTTTTTTGTAATGCTATTATCTGTAAGGATTGTTTGACTGAGAATTTCGAAAATGGCTTCGGAGACTTCAGGAACACTTCAATTCCGTTTTGCCGCAGTCAACTCATGTGGACTATAGGGCGTTATTCCACATTGAATATACAGAGTCCTCACCCAAGAAGTACTAGCTTTGCCACTGTCCAATCAACGTGGACTTGTATGACAACATTTAACTTCATGGTAACTAGAGGAGCTACTTTAGAAGTCACTGGATACCTTTTGTCAAGAGATGATACTGATGTAGTGTGGGTTGAAGTAATGCAGTACGTCGCTGGTGGGTCTGATATACAGGTTGGATTGGGAGGCTTCAGACCCACTCAATCAAGCTTAGAAACTAGTTGGCGGACTTTAAGAATTGCCATCTCTGGAACAGGAAGATTTGAAGGCTACGTAAGTGTATTCATAACAAGTAGAACTTTGTAATAGTAGTAGAGATATTTAGTAGTACCTATTAGAGCTTTTAACGTTATGCCAGATAATGACCACGCTGGGCAGGCGGGTTGGTCATCGCAGGGCTAGACTGATCGCACCGGCGTCGCTGCTACCCGACACTGGTCTGTGCTATTTGTTCAGCCTAGCCAATTCAAAGTGGTTATACCGCCACTTGTCGGTCGCCAGAGCCTCGTCAGTTGGACGGCAGGGTGAACCACGTGCAGGTGAGGTTGGCAAATTGGGAGGCTGACTGGTACTAGCCACGCCCATTTACACCCCATGTTCGTTAACTATGGGCCTCATAAGACGCCTCAGAGTCACTCAGAAGGCGATGGAGCGAGCTATGCTCGGAGTATCTCTACGCGATCGAATCAGAAATGTGGAGATTCGTAGAAGAACCAGAGTTACCGACATAGCTCAACGAGTCGCGAAGCTGAAGTGGCAAAGTGCTGAAGGGCACATAGTTCGGAGAAAGGAGGGACGTTGGGGTCCCCCAACGATGTGGACAGACGACATTAAGCGCGTCGCAGGTAGCCGCTGGATCCAAGAGGCACAGAACCGTGGAATTTGGAACACCTTACAAAAGACCTATGTCCAGCAGTGGACGTCTATCGGTTGATATGAAGATGATGATGATTAGAGCTTTTTGTGACAGAGCTTGTCTGGAGAAGTATTACTACCATGCTTATTACTTTTAGAAAAAAAAAAAATTTCTTTTCCGAATACAGGTATCATTCAAAGTACATACATGACAAAAGGTAGTCTGGTAGCAACACCCATTGTCTATTTTATATTAATCAAAAACGACCAAGTCAGTAAGTGGATTGGGGACTGACTATGGAGATTTGAATGAGAATTTTGGATCCGTCAGTCTCAACTCTCAACTCTCAACTTCTATTTGTAACTTACCCGACGAGTCAGTTATTCGTTTTTTGGTTTTATCGCTTACAAAGAGTACGGTATCATTGCATATCTACTTTACTAACATATATTAGCAGGATTAGCAGGACTGATTGATCATTTAATTCCAAACCCACTCAATCAATTATTCACTATTTTCTACGTACATGATTATGTGGACAATATCTATATGGAGAGAGAGAGAGTGGTTTCTATGGCGTACTAAATAAACATTGAAAAAATTTTTGGAGATGTTGACTTCTCTCGTCTTCGTCTTCTCAAATCGTCGAAAACTCAAACTTCGTCAAATCGAAACCGATTCTATTTTGATTTAGTTGTAAAAGTCATGTTGTTATTAGGTTTCATTTAAATTTAATGAGGTTAATAAATCTGATAAGGATCTTCAGAAATACAAACGGAATAGCAGACATCTAGCAGCAAATAGCTCATAATATTAATGCGACAACAAAGAGTTTATTTTACGAAAGTAATACGATGGTCATATTCATTCACGATTGTCAGAATATGAATATTTAACTATCGTTTAACATATCGTCATAATCACAGTTTCATTATTTCAACCAAGGAAGACGGAAGGAAAAAAATATTTGAAATAAATATTGGGTTTATAGTTTGGGATGTAACTATAACTTTTGTCGAATGGAACAAAGTATATAAATAGACAATTGCTATGAACAGTATATACTTCCCTACTACAGTCACTTCAATGTGACACTAATAGTAAAAATATTAGTGTCACATTGAAGATAGAGTTTACACACATATAAGGTTTTAACTACAATGAAAAAATTGGAACAGCAATGGATGATGAAATTAATAAGTAAACATTTTGACGGCCGATTAGCGCAGCGGGCAGCGACCCTGCTAGAAGCCGTAGGTTCGATTCCCACAACTGGATTTTTTTTGTATGATTAACATGAATGTTTTTCATGTATTTCATAAGTATTTGTGATAATTCATGTTAAATTAAATTATTTGTAAAAATATTCATCAGTCATCTTAGCAACCATAACACAAGCTACGCTAACTTTGGGGCTAGATTGCGATGTGTGTATTGTCGTAGTATATTTATTTATAAAATTAACATTTAATAAGAATATGTTGCCACCAGCTCCTGAACTATTAGTAAAGATATAAATACTGAAGTTGGAATAATACACATTTAGAGTAAAACATAATAACAAAGAATTGTGATAGTTAGTTACAACGATGTATCGTTATTGCATTTTGTTGCTCTTTTTTTGTAATGCTGTTATCTGTAAGGATTGTCTGACTGAAAATTTCGAAAATGGCTTCGGAGACTTCAGGAACACCTCAATTCAGTTTTGCCGCAGTCAACTCATGTGGACTATAGGGCGTTATTCCACATTGAATATACAGAGTCCTCACCCAAGAAGTACTAGCTTTGCCACTGTCCAATCAACCTGGACATGTATGACAACATTCAACTTCATGATGACTCGAGGAGCTACTTTAGAAGTTACTGGATATCTTTTGTCAAGAAATGATACCGATGTAGTTTGGGTTGAAGTTAGGCAGTACGTCGTTGGGGGGTCTGATCTACAGGTAGGATTGGGAGGCTTCACACCCACGCAATCGAGCTTAGTACCTAGTTGGCGAACTTTAAGAATTGTCATCCCTGGAACAGGAAGATTTGAAGGATATGTAAGTGTAACTATTTTTTAACTTCACTAACTGCACCGGATCGTTTAGTTGACTTGTTGGGATATGAAAGTAAGACGATATTTGCTGTATAAATACGTATATTCCTGGAAAAGAACCCTTGGGAATTTTATGTTTTACCATGACCAAAAGGACCCTGTGTTGCTCTTCAATCCATCAACTTTCAGCGCATTGTTCAACTTGTTCATGACCTCCCTGGCGCAACAGTGAATGCTGTGAATTTAAGAGGGAGTCAATTAAAAAAACATCGGGACGGTATGATTCCCAACAGGGGAAATTTGGAAATTTATAATTTATAATTTCTGAATTTTCTCTGGTCTGATCTGATAGGCTTCGGCTGTGGCTATTGGATGCAATGTCGCGTAGAAACCGATTAGGGATATGACTACCATACTCTTAAACAGGTTAGCCCACTACCATCTTAGACTGCAACATCAGTTACCATCAGGTGTGACTGCATTCAAGGGCTAACTTGTAGTGAAATAAAAAAAAATCTAACTATATGCCAAACATCAAGTCGATCGGTTGGTTAGTTAGGGCGAAGTAAGGACAAACAAACAATAAATACTTTCGAATTTGTAATATTAGTATGGAGAAGTATATAAGTATGGTTTTTATTGGATATTTTTATGGCATATAAGTATGTTAAGGTACACGTACTTCGGAGGTTTCTACTCTTACCTTAAATTATCAACTTATCTTTATTTAACAGAAACAGACATCGAAAGGGCATTCTATATATATATATATATATATATATTTATTCTTCTACAAGTTAGCCCTTGACTGCAATCTCACCTGGTGGTAAGTGATGATGCAGTCTAAGATGGTAGCGGGCTAAACTCTTATCAATCAAATTGGTTTGTATTAGCGGCGTGGATAAAAGAAGTTATGTGCGAGATGAAATGAAATAATTTATATTAAATTAAACACGCAAATATATGATAAAGACTCTTTAATCTGGTACATACGGCGCTTATATGTAATCGCATTATTTCAATCTCCATTAGTCGAATGTTGTTTTTTTTGGATTAGGCTTATTCACTGCGTTCAACTCGTAAAGAGTGGTCTTTTGTTTCGAATAAATTTAATTTATGGCAGTAATTGTATCCACACAAAATCGATGAAATTTTCTTCATCTCGCCTTTAGTTTCTTTTAGTGAAAGTTAGTTTACAAACGTTTATATGCATAGTTAAGGCTTTCAGTGAGTCTTATTTGAGTTTCATGAAACTCTGATAAGACTCACTGGCGTTTGGATATAGAGAACGGAATTCTTTACAGATTCAATCAGTACGGAAAATTCGTGTGTCTTGGTGACCTTCTGAGTGATTTACTCTCGTTAGTTTGTGATAAATTCATTTTAAATTGTTTCAGATAAAACTCTGGGGAAGAGCTTCACCTAGATCAGTTCTTTTGATTGACTCGCTCCGATATATTGCGCCATCGTATGATAAGGATTTATGTCTGCCATATAAGGTACCAACAACTACTACTTCCACTACAACAACTACAACTAGAGCTCCAACAACAACAACAAAAACAACAACAACTACTACTACTACTACGGAATTGCCAACTACAATAACTACCGAAAAACTAACAACAACTACTGCAACGCCTTCTACTACGGTTACATCGCCAAGCACAACCCAAACTCCGCGCCTTTCTTTAACTGTTTTACTTGTTAAAATAAAGAAATTTTTTAGGTAGATGAAATATTCTAACCGTTTTGCCAAGGTCTTCGTTATAATTAAACGTTTTTTTTAATAAATTAATTTAACATTTAAATAAACCCCGACTTATAATATTATATATTAATCATGTACCTACATAAGATATTTTAATTCGCTATTTTCGTCATTGTGGCAAAGCTGCCATCTCTGGAAAACCGCACGACAATGCCAATAACAGTCATTATCAACCAATGGACGTCCATTGCTGGGCGTAGGTCTTTCGTAGGGAGTTCAAAATACCACGGTCTTGTGCCGCTTGGGTCCAGCTTGGGGTCACTTGGGGGTGGACAGATGAAACGCCCGCATGTCATCTGTCCACCCCCAATAACAATAAGAAGCCATAAAATTAAAATAATAACTGAGTAAATCCTGTTTTCCGAGGTGGCTATTTCGTTCCCTCGCGACTTTGTCCGCGTATAAGTCAACCTTAAACTTTATGCGTACGCTATTGCGGTCTTTTTTAGAACTTTAAAAGGAGAACCACTTTGTCATACATGATTTTATCTAGACTTTAACCGTTTACGCTGCGTGCGCTGCGTAAGCTATTAAAAGGAAAAAAAAAGATTCCGATTTTGAAACATTATTCATTGGTGCTTTGCTCCGCCTATAGCTTTCCTCGATAAATGGGCTATTTACAATACTGAAAGAATATTTTACCAGTAGTTCCTGAGATCATCTCGTACAAGTAAACAAACAAACTCTTCAGCTTTATATTATATTAGTATAAGAGTATAAGATATAAGATTTGCACAACCTATTTCTTATTTGTACAAACTTCAGAAATTGAATATTTTTCCACATTTTCCCTCTGAAAAGATCGCGTTGATAAGTTTAAATCTACCACTTTAAAATGTTATTCAAGCAAATGAATCTAAAAGAAGGCCGCCGAGCCATTTTTAACCGCAAACTTAGTTTTCGAGTCGAGATATTCAAATGCCTTATTTGTTCTAGAACTTTCGAGCGGTAGTGAAGTTGTATTTAATGTTACGGATAAAGGTCGAAGGGCATGCACACGTTAAAATGCCTAGGTAGAGTACAATTAACTTATATTGTGGTGAGGTACAGCGATCAAAACCGGCGACAGCGTCGTGGGTTGCAGCTCGCCTTCACTTTTGGGTCGAGAACATAACTTATTTGACCTCTAACAAAAATAAGTTATGTGCTTTTTAAGTAATTAAAATATCACTTGCTTCAACGATGAAGGAAAACATCGTGAGGAAACCTGCATGCCCCAGGGTTCTACATAATGTTCTCAAAGGTGTGTGGAGTCCACCAATCCGCGTTGGGCGAGCGTGGTGGACTATGGCCTTTACTCTTTTTATTGTGGGAAGAGACCCGTGCCCTGTAGTGTATTCTAAGTATATGATTTCATTACTTTCATATAAAAGAGACTATCTCATTAAGTACATGTCAGTATTCACTCGTCATTTTAGATTTTTACGCATCTGGTGTGAAGTGAAGATCGGTTCGGATTTGAGTCGGTAGCGGGCTGTCCTGTGAGGGATATGGTAGTTATATTAAACTCATATATCAGGTTTCGTCGCAACATCGTACCAAAACGCAAAAAAATATTAGTATGTATTACTGTATTTTAGGGCGTATCTGATTTCGTTTAGTAAAAATGGTTGTGGTTTACTCAAAAACTATTAGGCTTTCGGTTAACCAGATAAGTCTCAGAGACAGTACATAATGTTCCTTTAAGGCCTGTGAAGTTAAGGTCGTGTTTCTTGTATGCCCTGCGACGTTTAATGTTGACCTGCTTACAGACGATGGGTTTCCGCTTGCCATCAGTTGGGTCATTTGCTTATTCTGACAATTATTTTACTAAAAAAAAAAAAAAAAATTATAATAAATTTCATCAAAGCATTTTTAAAGCTTATTACTCCGGGCGGTAACTTATATCTTTTGATAGAAAGAAAGTAAAATGGGCTAGTTAATTTATCACGTCTGCACATCCTGCGTGCTTTATTAGGTGCAGCGATCCTGCTTTCTAAGCCCAAGGCCGTGGGTTCGATTCCCACTACTGGAAAATGTTTGTGTGATGATCATGAATGTTTTTCAGTGTCTGGGTGTTTATATTTATTATTCTAAGTATTTATGTATATAATTCATAAAAATATTCATCATCCATCTTGGTACCCATAACACAAGCTACGCTTACTTTGGGGCTAGATGGTGATGCGTGTATTGTCGTAGTACATTTATTTATTATTTATCTGTAACATATTAGAGATGTGCAACACAAAAGTTGTATCGAGACCCATTTACGAAGTTTCTTGCAAGCGTTTATGCAATAGGGTAAGTACAAGTAAGTGCAAATAAAGCGACTTCAAGTGAGGTCATCAATTTATGTTACTTTTAGGAAGTGCGAAGCTAGCTAGCCAAGTGCTTTGTTATGCCTTCGGATACCCTTATTGTGGAACTAAGTGGAATCCCCGGTATTTCTAACACGTGTGTTTAAAATTTAAGAAAAAAAAAGAAAATTTATACAGTGTACTGGCCAAGATAACATTCCTATCAATCTTGGAGCAGCTACGTACTAGACTCTCGACATTGCGTAACATAAATATTCTTAGTTAGTTTGGCTACATTGCTTACAAACCTGGATAATCAAATATGGTGGAGCGTAAACTATCGCGCGCCAGATTACCTCGTCGCTGGTCGCTATAAAGTCGCTCACAAGCCTCTATGTTATAGCTATAACATAGAGGCTTTTATTCGTTGTTTACGCCTTTTATCCTTAGCAATAGCTATTGCTAAGGATAAAAGGCGTAAACAACGCAACAAAAAATCTTAAACATGACGCGACCATTACTAATGAAGACTAGAACTAAGAACTTATTACTTACCTCCAAGTAACTTGCCACCACCAAGTTGCCGACCGGTGATGGAATTAAAAAAAAAAATTAAGACTAACCAGTTAAAGTAAAGGCAAGGGGGTAGACGTAAATTTTTGCGAAATGGTACTAAGAAATTCTTAAGAAGAAAGACAAAATTAATAATATTTTTTTTTTTTTTTATAAACTTTTAATAGTGTTCTTTACTATTTTTAAGCATTTTATTTTATTTAAATAACTTTATTGCATATAAAGGAAATACACACTGGAACACTAACATTAACATAAATTAAATGCAAAAGGCGGCCTTATCACTAACAGTGATCTCATCCAGGCTACCTTAACTATTGGAATAAGGCAATGAGAGACGGGAAATCGCAATAATATATATATATATATATATACTATATACGTAAATAATTAAATAAAATAATAAATGTAATAATATAATGTATATAAATATAATATATATTAATAAATATGCATAAATACACACACATAAACAAACGACTTTTAAAAATCCCAAGGGATTAAGAGCAACGAATGCCATCAGGGAGTTCATTCCACAGCATTGCCGCTTTTAGAATAGAATAGAATAGAAAAACTTTATTGCAACACAACCAAAAAAGGAAAATACAAGGAAAACAGTTATTACTGTTTTCCTTGTTGTGTTAACCACAATATAAGTTAATTGTACTTAGTGCTAGAGTGCAAAGGCGGCCTTATCACTAAAAGTGATCTTTTAAAGGCAAACTGAGCGTACGAAGCCGATAAAAGAGTGGAAAATGGAAACGCTAAACGCTTTTATTGTAAAGGACTCTGAATAACTGAGAGAATTGTTAAGAATTAAAAAAATAAAATAAAAATAATAATGATAGAATAATAATAATAATAGTAAACTTTTATTTCGAGTAACCAAGACTCTTTTGTTAGTATTACATAAATATAAACATCTTCTGATGCTCCGGTTCATTGCCGAAGATCTGTTTGGTGGGGAGTATAAGGATTGAAGAAATTTTAAATTACACCACACAGATTCTCCTGCTTTTCGCGGAGTATAGCAAATTAAGCTTAATATATAATATAAACTACTAGAGTACCCAGCCCGCTTCGCCGGGCCAGATTTAGCTTTATTTTATTTAAAAAATAAAAAACTTACATCATTAAATTTTTAATTTGTCTCATAATATATTAAATCATTTATTTTTCTCCGTATTCATTCTCTTCTATTCTCTTCTCGAGCGGGTGAAGATCATTATCTACACCCTTGTACACCCAACAATAGAATATCATCATAGTAAATAAAAGCTGTATTTGACAGTTTGACAGTTCAAAAATAGGAGTGCTTCGATCATCACTAAACTTTACAGGATTACTCGCTATGTCAATCCAGAGATTCCCTGAAAGTTTCATTGAAATCGGTCCAGCCGTTTCGGAGCCTATACGGAACATACCCACACACTTTCTCTTTTATATATATAGAAGATACTCGTAGATGATGTTAGCAGGTACTTAACTTTTTTTTAATACGTAACAAAGTGTTGCCTAACGTGGAGATCAAAATCAGAACCTCATGATCCTTAGTTGAACATGCTTATACTTATTAGAAAATGGAGGCACTTGACTAATTAACTCTTCAACGGATAGCAGCAAAATTTCACTAACCCGCGTAAAAGATTATCCCAGAAAAGCATAATTTTCAGCCGCATGTATTAATTTACCGAGTCTACGTTAATAGGAAATTAAACACTGAAGTCAGCAAATCAAATATACATAATTAAAAAAAAAATTACTAGCTTCGGCCCGCGACTACTCCTGCGTTTCTCGACTTCAGAATTGTTTGTAATGCTTTATTTGTTAACAATTTTTGATCCTACCACGGGATCCTACCACGCACTATCTGAGCGATCGGTATAGAAAGTTCATGTCCTTTTCATAGCATAGGTGACATTCATACCAAATTTCAAAGCTGTCTGCCCGCGGCTTAGCCCGTAAAAAACTTCACTACTTAAGGATACTATAAATCGGAATAAAAGGTAGCCTATGTTCTTTTCCATGACAGAGGCTACATTCATGTCAAATTTCATCGAAATCCGTTCAGCCGTTTTTGCGTGATTGAGTAACAAACATCCACACTTTCACATTTATAATATTTACTAGATATGCACTGCGGCTTCGCCCGCGTAAATTTCGAGACGCAGCGTACTGCTACGTAGTCTACACCTATAGTCATACATGAGATTTTTGATAAACATGTTTTTATATATATATATATATATATTTTTTATAAAAACATGTTATTATCTTATATATATATTTTTTTTAACATAAAAGTATCCTATGTTACACCTGATACCTCCAAGAATACGTGTATATAGTTTCATGATGATCGGTTAAGTCGTTTTGGCGCGAAAGCGTAACAAACAAACTAGGAGGATATATAGGAGGATTAGTAGGATAATATGTATATTTAATATTAAAATAAGTAAATATTATTTTGGTAAAGATTTTAATAACTTCTCTCCGAAGGTAAATATCTTATAATTATATTTATATATACCTATTAGTATACTCATTCCATTTAAATGCTAGTTATGTTAGGGAAATATCTGAGATATTATAGTTAAAGTATGGCTGCCTTTTAATATTTTTGCCAGTTGTCAGATATAATATAAATATATCAGAGGTTAGATTGCGTAGCGTGTAGTTTCAGTATGTTTCATTTGATGAATAGCACGCGGGTAAATACAACTTACCGTCCATTAGGTACCACGCGGGTAGTTGCGAATTTTTAAATACGTTGTCACTTTAATTACAGCTGCAATTTACAATAGACAGACACGACTTGATCTAATTTTGGATTCGAGTCAATTGGTGCTATACAACATACGCACAAGTTAGTCAGAGAAAGGGCGCCAAGTACAGCGCATGCGCCCACCAAATAGAGGGAAGACGACCAGTCACACGGATCCAGTCGACTCGCGAACGTCACACCGGTCTGACGTGTCCCTAGAAACAGGGAATAAATTACGCGAGTGCAAATTCAAAAAAAAAAAAATTACGTAATGACGGTCGGAATAAAAGTTCGTGAGCGGTAATGCAATGAGCGACGTGCGTGATGCCACCTATTTACTTGGTCGTGCTATTGACAGTGCTGGACTTTTGTGTGCCATTGTACCACGATCAGTTTGCACTGCTTGTGCCCGATGGCCGAGCAGATGAACTGGCCCGCAGGCATGGCTTCGTCAACCACGGACAAGTAAGTTTGCTAACACTTCCAATTAAGAAGATACCTGGAAACGGACTAATTAAATTATTGAATGTCCATGTCTCCATTATGACGGATTAGTTAAAGTCCAAAACAGTAGAATTAGTTTTAGTAAAAAAAATTAAGCATTGGTACTAGTGCCACGAGGGCTCCCTTTGAATTGTATTTTAAGGTTTCAAACGAACGCACGTAACTATACAATTAAACTCAATAAATGAAAAAAATCAACGCCTGATCTTTCCTTATGTTATGATTAAATAATTTGCTTAGTAAACTGATATATTTTGCTATGAAATATTCAGTAGAAGTGAGACAATGTAACTTCTGAATTTTCGTAATCTTAGGAAAGTCATGACTTCATGACACAAATACAAAAAAAATACCTTCATGAAAGTAGTGTGCTTATCTGCGTTTCAGTTGAAATGCATCCAATGGCATTTGTTGCTGGTTTCACAAGGCTACATTTTTACTAAGCAATGGGGTTAAAATCGCTCGTTGAGATATTACTGTTTAAAAACACAATCCTAATATCTGGCTTATTGTATCTGTTGCATTCTTTAAGTTATGAAGTACACGATGAAGATACAGCTTTCACGGATAAAAGTCCCAAGAATAATAAAGTTAGTATTCAAAGTCAAAGTCAAAAATATCTTTATTCAAGTAGGCCCATAGGTGGCACTATTGATGCGTACATAAGAATTACACGGTAGTGAGATAATGGCGATAACCACATTCGTAAACTTAAAACTAAAGCTACGAGGGTTCCAAACGCGTCCTATTATTTTTGCAACTAAAAATTAGCCTGACATCTACTCACTATTGTCTATCAGATATTTTAGATCGACAACTAATTAATGAGACATACTTTCCGCCATTACCTATTGATCAAGTACCCATTTTTATAAATCTCTAAACCACAAAGATGCTTGTAAATCTTAATAATATAAATAAGAGAAAATTGTTCCATTATTCTATTAATATCGCCAACAGACGATAAAGCGATTCAAGGGAAGACAACAATCAAAAACAAACCTTTAATTTTTAACTGGTAGTAATGAAAAATATATTATGTTAACTAAACCAGTCTCAATCTCTTATATTAGCACCTTAAAATACCACCTTGAATATTTAAAATACTACAATACTACTACAAATTTAAAAAAAAATTGTTAAATATTGTTTTCTAATTTTAGTTCAAAAGAAATATAACATAAACAGTACTTAAACAAATATAAGTTTAACAATTTACTAAGATTTTCGTAACCGTGTGTAACTGTGTGTTTTCGAAAGAATTTCGTAATCACAAAAAACACAATTGGACCCACGTTGGGCGCCAAGGCTTCGATGAAGTACCATTTAACACAAACTAAAATGGAGATTTAGATTACTGTAATTATGACCCCTAACTACGGTTAAAAGCAAAACCGAGAGAGAGAAGGATTTTGCCCAGCAGAAATTTACCGGCTGAAAAAAAAGATAAAGTAATAATATTATTTAAAAGTTTATTTAAGACATAGTAACATATTTTCTTCCTTTTCATTTTCAAAATCGATTTATTGTTGCCCTAGATAAATAATAACTATAGCAGTTTCACTAAACAGTCGTAAAATATATCAAATCACAACAAATAAACATATTAAAAAGTTCGTGTTGAATCGTTTTGCTATAACATTAATTACTGCAGGAAATAAAATCGACCATACCTGACAGCTTTAGTTAAACAACCTTACTACTCTATTGTCTTCGTTTTTTACTTTTACGAATAAACAACTCTTCAATTATTTCTATACCCAAGAATTTGTTTTAATATTCACACCCGGTTATCACATTCATTACTGCAGGAAATAAAATCGATCATACCTGACAGCTTTAGTTAAACAACCTTACTACTCTATTGTCTTCGTTTTTTACTTTTACGAATAAACAACTCTTCAATTATTTCTATACCCAAGAATTTGTTTTAATATTCACACCCGGTTATCACGTTCATTACTGCAGGAAATTAAATCGATCATACCTGACAGCTTGAGTTAAACAGACTTTCATGTTATTTCTTTAATAGTTTTCAACCTTACTACTCTATTGTCTTCATTTTTTAATTTTACGAATAAACAATTTTTCAATTATTTCTATACCTAAGAATTTGTTTTAACCCAATAATCGGGAAGGCTATTTATAAGGGGTATAATGTCACTCTACTACTCATATATATAACAAAAGTAAAACCGAGACCTAGTTTTGTTTTAAATAACTCTATAATAATATGGTACTATTCCATGTTCAACACAAACAAAACGTAAGTATATGATTTGTATGTGTTTACATAAAATTATGAAAGAATTTTTGACGTCACTTTGTCATTTTTAATGAGCTTCTAATTTTTAAACATCCGTGAATGTTTAATAAGCTGGTTATATATACAGATGTTCTTTTATTCATATCTAGATATGAATTATTATGCAAACTAATCGACTCAATTTGGTATCATTATCGGCACCGCAATGATGGAATATTTAACAGCAAGTATAAGTAGAATTTTTATTTTAAACAAAAAAGTGTACCATCTGATTTGTGATGATTTACAATGTACGTTGATGATTTACAATGTATGTCCACCCCGCTGGCCCAGTGCGGATTGGTGGACTCCTAACACTTTTGAGAATATTCTGAATAAATCACAGGCACGCAGGTTTCCTCATGATGTTTTCCTTCACGGTTGAATGGATATTTTAATCACTTTGAAAAGTTAGAGGTGCGTGCTGGAATTTGAACTTGGGCCCTGAAACTGAAGTCAAGTCACTGGACTATCACCGCTTCCATTGGGCTATCACCATACTATTTATTATAAAGCCGAAAGTTTGTATGAAATTGTACATGTTTGTTGTGTACACGCCGCAACGGCTCAAACAATTCGGCTGAAATTTAACCTTAGACAGATTAAACTCCAGATTAAATAATAGGAAACTTCGAAAACAGGAGAAACCGATGTTTCTGAGTATTATAAAACCCTGAATTTCACATCGATAACTATGTCATAGCAAATTTTCTCGAAATTAGGTATATACTATCTGTGCCCCTTGGTGTTACCCACAATGAATAAGTTTGTACACGGAGTAAAAAAAATAATAATACAGACTTATTTATCGCTATTTATCGCTATT
Organism: Pararge aegeria; assembly: GCF_905163445.1. Classification (NCBI taxonomy): domain Eukaryota; kingdom Metazoa; phylum Arthropoda; class Insecta; order Lepidoptera; family Nymphalidae; genus Pararge; species Pararge aegeria. The sequence goes on along the minus strand of NC_053199.1, from coordinate 13,295,711 downwards.
TTAATTAGCTATACCACGGGTGTAGCTAATTTCAATATTTTCGTTGACTCACATTGTTTTGCATAATACTTTTAAATATTTTAAAGTAATAAATAAGAAGTTAGTTCGACACAGATATACGGTCCCAGTTGGGCGCCAGATCTCCTTTATCGACTTAAAACAAGAACATGATATACTTCACTGGAAAGCTTTGTTTATTGAATCTTAATGGAAATCGTTTACATGTTTTAAAAGAGTCAATATGTTTTTTTACTTTTATTTACAATATTCTCTTGATCTCGTGATCTCTTGACATCTTCGCATTGGTTTTCTCTAAGAGTAGTTGGTTATCCATCTCCGTTCTGTTCTTGCAGCTGCTTTCCTTGAACACGTTTGAATACCTCCTTGATAAATATGGGGACCTCCCATGTATCAAGGAGGTCGTTCGATTACAGGCGGTGGAATTTAGGTAATTTACAATATTTGGTCTGGTCTAGGGGGAAGCCTCTGCAGTGGCTTTTAGAAGTAGTACCACCCTACCGGCATAGACGTGCCAACTAAAGAACTAGCGTTCTGGTTCAGAGATACCGATTATATTAATATTATAACTGACATAGCTACTCCTAACAGTTAAACCCGGTACTATCTTAGACTGCACCATCATCTAACATCACGTGAGATAACAGTTAAAAGATTATGGAATAAACAAACATTTTTAAACGGTCAGTATCGTTAAAAAAATCATAAAATTGATTTTTTTTTATTCCAAGTAAGCCTAATAAAACCTTTGTAAAGTAAAGTGATTGTAGTAACTCTACCACCGAAGGCAGATTCTACAAAGAAGAAGCTGCCAAGAAACTCAGCAGTTTCTCTTTTCCAAAATCAACTATTTACATCTTTCATTTTAACATTCATGTTTCTATCTTGTGAGAGATGAAAGCGGCGCCGGATGCATCCAAGCAATCTTGTCATTAAAAAATTCATCAATTGTATAGTAACCTCGAAGTATTAAATGTGTTACATACACACACAAACATATTCTGTAAACTTATGCATTGTAAGGTCCAAAATTACCTTAGGAATCATATTATAAAAGAGAACACTCAATCAAACAAATGACTTCTGTACCATTCGCAGACAATATGCAGAGGACACTAATTTATTACCATTTCTTGACCAAGTCTACTGTTCATCTCCACTTTTCCTTTACCCTAAAACGTTAACCCGAAACCTAAATCTTTTCCTTTTCCATAATATTTGGAAAAACGTATAGGTATGAATCAACTTTGATACAATATGTAGGCATATATCTCTAAGTTTACCTAAAATATTAAATATTAATTAGGCTTGATAACAATTACGAGTATTCACGTTCTTTTAGTAATATCTTTACTTGACGTTAAAATATTTAGCTTATACAAACATATCTTATTTCCATTATACACTATCAATATTCTCTCTCTCTTGCCTTACTCTCTAACCTCTCTTCTTTTTTAATTAGCATATCGAGCTTGTGTTTTGAACGGCAAATTACGTTCATAAACAATTCGTTTTAGTGTTTCGTTATTTTAATTAATACCTTTTTGTATAGAACAAAGGGATAGCTAACGTAAATGTGTTCACCAAAACAGATAATGGGCCCCTCGTTGCTATGACAATTCTTGGGACCGCTACTTGATGGAATGTTAACATAGGGGAGGTGTTAAGAGAAATGTTTATTGAGTTTAAATGTAAAGTTATAGATATAAGTATGGTTTAACGAAAGTAACAAAAGCCCTTAAGTTTATATTTAAAACTTCTCCCTTTTATCTTATCCTAATATTAAACTAAAGAGTTTGTTTGTTTGTTCTTTTACTTAAACGGAATGATCTCAGAGACCCTGGGCCGGTTTAAAATAATATTTCAGTGTTAGAAAGCCCATTTATCAGGGAAGGCTAAGATAGACTATTAGGAGCATAGCACCAATGAAGTCTTTCCTTAGTTTAAAATTGGGTTTTTTTCCTATTGTGAACTTCTGCTGCGTGTGCTGCGTTAACGGTAAAGTTTCGATAAAATGATTTATGGCAAAGTTGATCCCCTTTAAAATTTCTAAAAAAAAATCGCGTCAGCATTTGTCTATCTTTTAAGGTTGACTTATACGCAGATGAAGTCGGACCGCTAGTTTCATAAAAAATGTGATATAAAAGGACTGTCATTTGTTTGCGACTTAACTGGCGTGAAATTAGATTTAATACCATAGTGATAAAAGTGTCTTATGTTCTTAACCAGGACAGAGCCACCATTCGTTAATGCTTGTCGCTGTTCATTGAAATCCGTTTGATAAACGAACGTCTACCTAGAATAAATGGAGATATATTATGACTGTATAATAACATATCTCCAGTATTTTTACTGTTGGATATTTAACCAACCTTTGCTCAAATGTCCTAATGTTAAATTTTCTGGCACTAAGATGCAAGTTATGCAAAATTTCGTTGTGGTCAACTCACCTGTTGAGCCGTGCACACAGCTATTTATACCTTTGTAAACAATAGGCAGGGCAAGGTGGAAAGCACTAGGGCGTACGGTGGGTCATCCATGCGATGGACTATCAAATCATATCTGCGGTGGGTGGTCTCTTGCAAGGAACTAGACTGTCTGCATATAGGGAGAAATGGCGATTGATCGTGCGGCGGGTAACAACTGCCACAAACATTATCCCAACGTGATAACCACGACAAGCGTGTTACGCCAAAGAAAAACATAGATATTTTTAAATTCAAGTGATGGTTGATTTACCTAAATTTTATTTATACGAATCTAATTTGAAAAGTTGACTCAAATAATAATATTATACATGAAAAGAAATGACCTGAACTCCTTTTATTCTAACATCTAAAAAAATATAATACTTTTGAACTAATTATTACACTACCAACAAATAGTGCTGGGCTGCCATTATTTACTGCAATTTTTATTCTTTTTAAAATGATATAGGTACTTTACGAAACATTACATATATATCATATAATTATGTTAAAAAAAGAGCAATCTACTGAGTTTCTTGCCGGCTCTTCTCTGTGGAATCTGTTTACCGAACGGGTGGTAGAGTCACCACAAACAGACTGACTTGACGTAACAAAAGTGCTTATAAACTAGGTCTACTCGAAATAAATGTATTTTGTATTCGATTTTTGAATTAATCACTCTCCGATTCGAAGTTAAAAAAAATTACCTATTAGTAATTCGTTCCAATCGAATTTGAAAAGTTGACCCAAATAACAGTATTATAGATGAAAAGAAATGACGTCATCTCAGTTTAAAACTATGTCGCTCAGGTGTACTCTTGGGAAATTTGACTGCGCATAGTAATAGCCTTAACATTTTGTAGTCATACCGTGCAGTACCGGCTGTCGATACCTTTAATATTATTACTTATCTATAATTGAATATATATATTTATCTATATCTATGCTAATATTATAAAGGAGTAAAGTTGGTGAGTTTGTGAGTTTCTGAGGTTGTCAGGGTTAATCTATAGATCTGCTGAACCGATTTCGAAAATTCTTTCACCAATATAAAGTCACATTATTTGTGAGTGCCATAGGCTATATATAAACCTGAAATCTGAAAATAACTTTTGGTGTTAGTTGGATTCCCAAAGTAATTCAATATTACTTTGTGATTTGCGATGCCAATAAGCGGTGATATCCCGAGGACATAGATCAATTTCTGGCATTCACCTCTAACTTTTCGGAGTTATGTGCGTTTTAAATATAAGCGATTAAAATATCACTTGCTTTAATGATTAAGGAAAACATTGTTAGGAAATGCACGCCTTGTAGTTCCTTCTAACGTTCTCAAACGTTACCAATTACCAATACGCATTTAGCCTATGGCCTAAACCCTACTCTCTCTTTCAAGAAGAGAGCCGAGCCCTGTTGTGGGCTACGATTGGGTTGATAATGATAATACGAAATTGCAATCATCAAGTTTTTGCGGACCTTGCGTTACTGACCCTGCCCATGGTCAACGGAAAGGAGACATTTTTTTATCTCCACTCAGAATGAGAAGTTTTTATGCTATAGTCACCATGCTGACCAAGAGCGGTTCGGTAGACTTCATACGCCTTTGAGAATATTATCGAAAACTCTGAGGCATACATGTTTTCTCACTATGTTTTATTTTATTTATTACTAGCTGTTGCCCGCGACTTTGTCTGCGTTTGATTTTATTTTTTGATGTGGCATTAAATTTAGTTGTAGATCTAAAAAAAAATTAAAGCACGTAGTATCGCTAAGCCTTAAGTGAGGGGTTTGCTGCTGTCCGCTGAGGAGTTCTGTCCTGTATCTCCATCCACAGTTTGGGCAAAATTAAACACATATTATAACCTCTATAGTACAAAAATAATTATTTAAATCGGTTATAATTTGTCGGAGTTATGGTGTCAAATTGTCAAACACTCATCCCCTCTCCCAAAGGAACCGAGCTTAGTGTCGGGATCAAAACTATCCTATTACTTCTAACACTTCCAAGAATATGTGTACAAAGTTTCATGAGGATCGGTAGAGTAGTTTTTGCGTGAAAGCGTAACAAACAAACTTACATTCACATTTATAATATTAGTAGGGATTTATGTACCATAAATTGTGATTGTGAACATATGATACATGCAGTGTAAAAAGAAAGCTTATCTCTATAAGAGATCTCTTCCAGCTACTCCAGGATGTGAGTAAGATGATTTAATTGTGGTATAGGTCAAATAAAGGTACAATAAACTAAACGATAACTACTAAAAATATCGTGGTGTTTTCCTTCACCGATAAAGCAAGTGATATTTATTTGCTTAAATTAGAAAATCACATAGCTCCGACAAGTTAGATCTAGCTGGGATCGGACCCCCCGAAAAAGAGGACGAAGCTTTATCCATCAGGCTATCACTGATTCTATAAGCAATCAATACAATATGTAACAATTTCATCAAGATTGGAGCAAAGATAACATACGAGCAAACAAACAAAAAATCACATATACTATCGCATTAATAATATTTGTATGGATATTAGGGGTATATTTCAAGCAGTTTGGCGTAATTTGCAGCAACCCTGCTTTGTGAGTCCAAGGCCGTAGGTTCGATTCCCACTACTGGAAATGGTTTGTGTGATGAGCACGAATGTTTTTTAGTGTCTGGGTGTTTATATGAATATTCTAAGTATTTATGTATATTATTCATAAAAATCTTCATCAGTCATCTTAGTACCCATAACATAAGCTACGCTTACTTTGGGGCTAGATGGCGATATGTGTAATGTCGTAGTATATTTATTTATTTTAATTAATAAAAAATTTGAGCTTTATATTAAAATCTTCATTTTATCGTTGTTAATCACTGACGTATCTTATTACGTCAGTGTCAATAATACTAAAAATGCTAAGTTGATTATTTGTTTGTAACTTCGTTATTGGTATAGAGTTAGTTGAAAGGATGGAGAGTAACATATACTACTTTTGGTCCCAGGAAAACAAACAGTTTTCACGGGATTTGTATATCCGTAATAAGCGCGGACAACAGCAAGAGTATGACTATAAACCATACACACACACACACACACCACAAAATACATACACTCTTACACACACACTCGAAATCAAGTTTAACATGTTGCATGTATCCCTTTGTTGTATCTTATTTTATTTTAATTAATATTTTTGAATGTATTTAGATTTTTTTTGATAAATATCAAGTGAACAGTGGTAAATTTTAAGTTTTGGAGGTTTGCGTGATCACTGTTACGCAGTTTCATACTTTTACAGTGATCATCGTTTAATTCATTAGTGGTTAAGATATGTTATTGTTCACAAAATAAAATAAATAAATAAAATAAACCGTTTTCCATTCCTGTGAATTGGCTGCCAAAAACAAAAAAAAAGGTCGCTATAAATAAGCGATTTATTTATATACAACTAACATTTCGCTACCTATCGAACTTCGCCTCGGCCGTAGTCTAAGAAATTTATAGGTTACGTATCGGGGATCTTCGGGAACTGTTCTCAATTTGTTACTCTCGCCCCAAGAGGGTTGAATATTTGAGAATGACAGATGGACGAGTAACGTTAAAAATAGATAAGTCGGAAAGAGGTTGTAAACAAAAATATGGAACCAGATTATGTATCTTGAAGTAATAATGCATTTTATTAATGCTCTAAGTCACATTAGAAGCTTAGTGGGTCCATATATTCTTTCTTAGAGATAGCAAGAGCTTAGAGATTATTCTGGAGCAATAAATCATAATAAAAGAGAGAATAACAGAGAGCGGGTGGCCTAGTGATTAACTCGCCCGATTCTCTTTCGAGGGGACTCGAACTCTCTATTTTAATTATGTTATTAAATAATATTACTTGTTTTGACTGTGAACATTTCCTGAAATCCGGAAAATCTGCATACCGAGTTGAGAGTGAGAGTTCTCAATAAAGTTCTTTAAGGCGTTGTTAAAGTCTACAAATCCACATATCCTCCACAGTTAAAGCTTTAATTAAAAACGAACATAACTCCGAAAATTACAGGTGCGCGCCGGGAATCGAATTCGGCCCTCCGAGAAAGGAGACTGAATCCATAGCAAAAATTAGCGGGATTAGTTTTTTTTTTCCTCATAACTTTACTTTTTTTTATACAAGTAGGTATAGGTGCGTCTGAAATAGAAAACATAAACATTTTCTATGAATTCGATAAAAGAAAATTTTAAGTTTAATTATTCATATAAGCACAATATACTCTTGAAAAAGAATAAAGACGTGTATATTTGCAATATTTTATTTCTATTACAAAGCCAAGCCGAGCCCATCTGTACCTTGGTTTTTTCGCGTCTTGCCTCGTAAAGAAAAAATGTCGTTCCATCATTACGGAGAATGTATTTGAAAGTGAATTATATTTTTTTCTCGCAAGTGTGATGAAAAACATTGTAAGTACATTGATCATATATCCATTTAATAAATAGTTAATAAATAGTACTTACGTCCTTCAAATCAAGCAATCTACTGAACAGCAATAAAGTTTCTTACGTAAAGACATGCCAAACGACATACCACCTTATCTACGGTCCAAGTTTCGGGCTGGTCATATAAACGACTCGTTCAAACTTGTTCTACCATAAAATCTTCTGGACGTTCCATTGGTCAGATCTTATGAATTACTTTTTTATTATGTGTTCTCTTTCTTCTTTTTTTTTTTTTAGTTAGTAAAGAATATTTATTTTCATTTAGAAGTTTGATTGCCACAGCTTTGCCCAATCTAATCAAGAACAGTTAGCCTTATCTCAATCTCGGTTTTATATAAATGTTTTGCCAATGAAGCCACGGTTGCTGGAGAGATGCGGGTTCAAATCCCGTCGGCTCTGATGTTTTAATACATATTTAGAAATTAGATATTTAATAGTTTCCCTGATTCTAGGAAGAGTTTTACCAGCAACCCTGCTTATTCTTAATGACCAATGAGAGCAGTAATATCTATGGTGACATTTTGATCGTGTCTTAGAGAAAGATCTGCACCGATCTGTGTTGCCAAGATAATATAAAATTGAATTTATTTACCGCTAGATAATTTTAAAAACCGGGTCTGTTTTAATCTTTTTCATATTATAAGCGCACGAAAATATAACATAGACAGTTATTATTTTTATATTATTTATTTAACTGAAAGAATTTTAAATCAAAATAATGAATTCCGGATGGTTTTTAATTCGGGTTGATGAAAAAATTCACCCGACCCTCTAGTACTACGTACGAGTACCTACGGCGCTGCGCGGTGTTTCGTTTTTTTAGAGCTTTAATTATAATGTAGCCTAATGAAATGTTTATTTAAAAACGTAGAATTTGTTTTTGTAGAAAATGTGTAAATGTAATATATATATTTTTATACTGTTCTTGCTTTATATATTTTTTTCATATTGTAGGCGAGCTGATATTGCGCTGTTGCGCAAAGGAGTCCTATCTCGTACGGGCATGGTACTTAGAGCGGCATAACTTTTTAAAACCGACCAAAATAATCCAGAAACTCGTGATTCGGAGTCACGTGTGCCTGCTAATCGTAAAATGAAGCATGTGCCTTAAGTATAATTTTGTTATATAATACTAGCTGTTGCCCGCGACTTCGTCTGCGGTTGGTTTTGTTTTTTGATGTGGCATTAAATTTAATTGTAGTTCTAAAAAAATAAAGTATTCAGTATCGCTAAGCCTTAAATGAGGGGTTTTCTGCTGTCCGCTGAGAAGTTCTGTCCTCTATCTCTAACCACAGTTTGGGCAAAATTAAACACATATTTTAATAGCAAAAAAATATTTTTTTAAATCGGTTATGATTTGTCGGAGTTATGGTGTAAAATCGTCAACCACTTTCATCCCCTCTCCCAAAGGAACTGAGCTTAATGTTGGAATAAAAAGTATTATATTTTACTTCTTTCACTTCCAAGAATATGTGTACGAAGTTTCATGAGGATCGGTTAAGTAGTTTTTGCTTGAATGCGTAATAAACAGTAGGGATAGGGATTTGTCTAAAGCGGTGATAGCGTAGCGATTAGGCCTTCGGCTTCACTTTCGGGGGGAGCCGAGTTCGAATTCCGGCACGCACGTCTAACTAACAAGTTATGTGCGTTTTAGGTAATTAACGGTGACGGAAAAACGTCGTGATGAAACCTGCATGCATGAGAGTTCTCAATGATGTTTTCAAAGGCGGGTGAAGTCCACCAAATGGAAATTATCTTACTACGCCTTTGGTAACCTGGAAGAGATCGCTATATAGCGATGAAGCCGTAAAATCATACCTTCTATTTTATCCTGCTTTTGTATTGACATCTTTAATTTTTGTTTCCTATGCTGTGTACCTATAATCAAATTTATTCATTCATTCGGTTCTTTATTCCCTGGATTTCTGTCACAGAAAAATCGCCAACTACTACTTTACTTATTAATGCCTGTAATTAATTATTAATTTTATCCGTAATCAGATTGAAGATTAAATTAATGAGGGATAAATAGATATTTATTTATTTATAGATATTTATTTGTATTTAGATCCCTGCTTTCTGAGGCCATAGGTTCGATTCCCGCAACTGGAAAATGATTGTGTGATGAACATGAATGTTTTTCAGTCTAAAAATATTCATCAGTCATCTTATTACCCATAACACAAGCTACGCTTACTTTGGGACTGGATGGCGATGTGTGCATTATCGTAGTATATTTATTTATATGTATTTATTTATTTAGTTATAAAGCTCTAATAAGTTAAAGATATAGAAAAATAAAACTTTCCTTTTGATAACGATTATCTCTAAGAACGTAATTTTGTGATTGCAGATTTTGGTTTAGTATCAATAAAGAATTCAAAATTCATTTATTTCAAGTAGGCCTAATACAAGCACTTTTGAAACTTCAAGTCTGTTTGTGTGTAGTGACTCTACCACCGGTTCGGAAGGCAGATTATACCGAGAAGAAGCCGGCAAGAAACCCAGCAGTTGCTCTGTTCCAACATCAAAAATTTACATTTTACATTTTAACATTCGTTTTTCTATCTTGTGAGAGATGAAAGCGGAGCCGGATGCTTCCAAGCAACCTTGCCTTTAAGAAACTCATCAATTGTATAATAACCTCGCTGTAATAAATGAGTTTTAACACATTCTTTAAACTAATGCATTGGTAGGTCCAAAATTACCTGGAATCTGGAATCTGGAAGAATCTGCGCATTAGTAAATCGTGAAGGTTGTCATGACGATATATATACATCGAATTGATCAGTCTGAGAAAACGAGTTTAACCGGCATATTTTGACGACCTCCCTGGCGCAGCGGTGGGCCCTGTAATTTTAAGTGGGATGTACCGAGTTCGATCCCCGGTAGGGCAATTTGGAAATTAGTATTTCCGGATTTTATAATTCCGGTTCGTAACCCCTACCAACAAATTTATCACCAACCCGACAGCTTTTTAGCGTCGCTGTACGATGACATGAAGAAACCGATTAGGGGTCTAACAGGTTAGTCCGCTGCGATCTGAGACTGCATCATCATTTACCATTAAGTTAAATTGCAGTCAAGAGTTAACTTGTAAAGGAATAAAAGAAATCAGCCTGTAGCTTAAGCAGAACAGACAATTTTCATAATGTGATTTTTTTCTAACTTTGCGACCGGACTGTCATAGCACATCTCTGTCATAGCTCGTTCGCAAAGTTTTCAGTTTTTACGAAAATTAACTGCCAACTCGGATGCACCGCGAATTTGTTCTAAAACTTTTTCTTTGAACGCAAAACTGCATTCATATTCAAGCCGGGATGTGATTTCTGGTGAATGTGATATATATTTTTTGTATTTTTTATCTGGAAAGATTTTTTGCAATATAATCACGTTATTCCGTTGGTATAGAACTGTGAAATTGATGCACAAGCTAATAAATACACTGGCGCATTTATAAAATTAAAAATGAAATAATTAAAAATGATTTATTTGATTTATAATGAATAAATATACTACGACAATACACACATCGCCACCTAGCCCAGAAGTAAGCGTAACTTGTATTATGGGTAAAAGTAAAACTTGAGTAATGTTCCATGATAAATAAAAAAAAAATTTACTGTAAATTCTAGCACTTATTCCTTCAATACGGATATCAACTTTTAAATCAAAACCTAATCTTATGAGGATTAGGGAACAAAGAACTAGCCATGCGGATGAGAAAAGAAGATGCAAATCGCATTTTGCGAGTTTTTGGCATAATATCTGATGAAAACCCGTATGGTGGTCGCAAAGCATCGAATGCGATATTAAAATGATACCTCACTAGTCGCAGTTAGATACTAAACTTAAAAAAACCTTACTTCGAAGTTTTAGAATGAGTACATTTTTTTCATTACATTTTTTACGGGGGCGGATGGTTCCTTCTTTCTGATTTTATTTTTATTTTTAGCTTTTAAAAAAAAAATAACAGAAATTCCCGATTAAAACTTACGAATAACTCGGATAAAATTAGAATTTCGGAGTTATGGGAATTTCATTCCATCGTTCATATTTTTCTTATCGGATCGAGAGATACGAATAAAAATATATTGAAATATCATTTGTTTGTTTGTTCAAACTAAATAAAATCTAAAACGTCTTCGAAACCACCGCAGCGAGGCATAGTTCCTAAAATGCTGGCAGCATTGCCCCTAATGGCCAAACTAATTCGTTGGCCAAGGTAACTGCCCGCTCTGGGATCACTGGTAGACGATAACCCTTTTCGATAATTCTTTAAAAAAAGCTCGTGCCTCCGGACCCCACGGTCCCAAAGTCTCCACTCAAAAGGCACAAAAATGAAACTGCTATTCAGGTATTTATAAAACAAATGTAAAATAAATAAATATTTATAATATCATTTGTCACCATCACTTCTCTTCGTGCGAGTGTCGTACGAGGCGAATATGTGAATATAACAGCTGATGTTTTTAGAATAAAATTAAAATGTTTGTTAAAAAAACCGAGAAATGCAGTAGATGGAAGTAGTCCCACAGCTTCCTCTGCGATCACCAATCCGTGTGCCCAGCGTAGTGATTATAGGCAAACTCTCTCGTTGAAAGAGGCCTATAGGCTACTGTTGGTATGTTATAGGCTTTATATAAATAAATATACTACGACAATACCCACATCGCCATCTAGCCCCAAAGTAAGCGTAACTTGTGTTATTGGTACTAAGATGACTGATGAATATGTTAATGAATAATTTACATAAATACTTATAATGTACAGATAAACACCCAGACACTGAAATACATTAACGTTCATCACACAAGTATTTTCCAGTTGTGGGAATCGAACCCACGGCCTTGGACTCGGAAAGCAAGGTCCCTGCACACTGCGACACACACTACACATAAATAATGTGTATGCTATTCATAAACATATTCATCAGCTCTCTTAGTCCCAGAACACAAGCTTCGATTACTTTGGGGCTAGATGGCGATGTGTGCATTGTCGTAGTATGTTTATTTATTTATATTCATTTTTAGATACAAACGAATTCAAAACATTCTAAGTGTTAACTTATGACAACCCTATTGAAGATCAAAGACCAACACGCGCATAGTACCTTCGCTACGCGGCACGTACATAATAAAGTGACAGAAGTCACTTGATTTTAATTTTGTATGTGATGTTAGGGCTGTATCTGATTTTTTTCAGATAAAACTATCAGATACAGTAAACTTATATTTCGGTTATCATTTACACGTTGTATAGATAAGTTATACAATTGATTCAAAGGCAATGGCATGTATTAAATTTAAAAAAGATAGGTACCCTTAACAAAAGTAGGACATCGCAGTCACCCGAACGTGAATGTGAAAATAATGAATCAATATGCCTTTACAGCCTCCGCCCTGTATCTCTTCGACCTAAAAAATCGAGCGCGCCTTCGTAGTACAATTGACCCCTTTTCACTTCTTGGCCTTTCACGCTCCTAGCCCTTAATGAGTGCCTATACTGGTGATACTTTGCAGCTAATGGTGAAGGTCCGATCTTGGCATTACTCTTGGTACTATTAAATTGATACGCTATCATCGTCAAAAATTAAAAGAAAACTAGAGATTTATTTTTATTTAAAACTGCACCCTGGGCGGGTTGCTTGTCTTGTATATATACTACACATTCGCACGGGCATATATCTTATACTAAATATACTACGCTTAGAACTTCTTTAAGTGCAACGTTCACAGCTTTTTTTGGATTGGCAACCGCTATGTCCCTTAATTTCAAATCTGTAATATCTTCGTAAATATTCACTTAAATGATATGCGGCAAAAAGCCAAATTGATCTATATTAAATGAACAATGTATTTAAGGTTAAAAAACGGTTGCATTTAAGCTGGATTGCTTAAAATCGGTTCGTAAAAAAGCCATTATTTCTCGTAAAAAGTAAAGGATAAATGGTCATTGTGAGTTATCCCTAAAGAACAAGAAGAAAAAGAGATAAGAAGAGATAGACATACTCAAATGAATACTATTTTGTAGAACTTTTTAAGGTCTACGATACTGTTGTACATTATTTTGATCTATCTCGTTGGGTTCAGCCAGCGTTTGCAATGTAATCGCGAAAAAACGTGTTTATTCACGACATCACATAACCTAAGCGTTAAAACTTCGGCTTCACTTTTGGGGGGGGCCTAGTTTTAATTCCATCATGCACCTCTAACTCTTTTAAGTTATGCGCGTTTTAAACAATCAAAATATCGTGCGTTTTAAACAATCAAAATATCACTTGCTTCAACCAAGAAGGATATCATCGAGAGGATACCTGCATGCCTGAGAGTGCTCCATAATATTCTCAAAGGCATGTTAAGTCCGCCAAACCGCACTGGGCCAGCATGGTGGACTACAGCCCGAGAGAAGACCCGTGTACTCTAGTAGGCCGGTGGGATGGTGTGATGATGATTATTAGAAACCTCTAAAATTATCAGTTTGACTACTATATTATGCTTGCATTATATATAGTATATCCCTTTCTCTTGAATCATTAAATCTATTAAAAGAAACCGCATCAAAATCCGTAGCGTAGTTTTAAATATCTTAGCATATAGAGGGACAAATAGACAGTAGGAAGTGACTTTGTTTTATGCTATGCAAAGACAAAGATGAAATAAAGAAATAACACATTGTCAAGAAAACTGTCTAACTGATAATATTGTGAAGAAAGTTATTCATGAAAAACATTTGTTTCTGCCTATCTTGGAATGCTAAACCTCCTTTAGCTTTTAAATTCACGGTTATCGTTTGAAAAGGGTCGAACAGATTCTTACTTCTAATCATAGTACGAGATTTATTCGAAAAAAGGATTTATACAGCCCGATAGTACAAGAAGGATTTCATTTGGTATTACTGAAATTCAGTTTGACTCCGAAACACTTGGTAGATTTGTGTGATACTACGTTTATAAGTGACGCAGACGCGTGTTTTGTTTGATGTATGCCGAATTTTTTATTACAAGTTAACTTGAATGTAATCTCACACTGTAGTAAGTGATGATACAGTCTATGAATAGGCATGACAGTTTTATTAAATACATACTTCTTATCGTTTTCTACGCGGCATTGTACCGGAACGCTAAATCGCTTAGCGGCTTGTTTTTGTCGGTAGGGTGGTAACCCATGGCGAAAGACTCCCACCAACCGAGACCGGAGGTAATTTGGCCCCTGCCGGCATTAAACCCGGGACATACTCATAAACTTACAGTGCTAACCACTACGCCATTGGTGTTACAAACAGAAAAAGATCACACCGACATCAGGCCATGCTAGAAGCTACAATGCCATAGACAGGCACAGATACACATACAACTTAAAACACCCCCATTTTGTGTCGTGATGTACGTACATACATGCCTCATCATCATCATATAAAGCCATACCACCACTCCACAAGGATTTAGGCCGTAGTCCACCACGCAGGTCAAGTGCGGAAAGGTGGACTCCACACGCCTTTGAGAGCATCATGGGGAACTCACAAACATGCTATAAACCCCAAACGGATTATATGCCGCAGCGGAGTGTTAACAGAAACCAAAATTATCCAAAACTATTATTTTAATTTTATAACAACAGTGGTATCTTAACCTCTCTTTTAACTAAACGACACAATACATAAATATACCTACTACGACAATACACACATCACCATCTAGCCCCAAAGTAAGCGTAGTTTGTGTTATGGGTACTAAGACGGTTGATGAATTTGTTTATGTATATAATACACACAAAAACTTTCATGACACAAACATTTTACCAGTCATGGGAATCGAACCCACGGCATGAGATGCAGAAAGCAGGGTCGCTGCGCTCTGCGCCAACCGCCTGTCCGATGTGCGGACCGATGTGAGATTATCGCGTCATTGGCATTGGGCAAAAGTAAGCCAACCCGTTTTATTAGATCCATGTGACGTCATCCCAAATAATAGTTAGGGAGTCCTCAGCTTGTTGGATGTATAAAATGCGAAAGTTTTCAGCGTCTGGGTGTTTATTTGTATATAATAAGTATTTATGTATATTATTAAGAAAACAGGGTCGCTGCGCTCTGCGCCAACCGCATGTCCGATGTGCGGACCGATGTGAGATTATCGCGTCATTGGCATTGAGCAAAAGTAAGCCAATCCGTTTTATTAGATCCACGTGACGTCATCCCACATAATAGTTAGGGAGTCCACAGCTTGTTGAATGTATAAAATGCGAAAGTTTTCAGCGTCTGGGTGTTTATTTGTATATAATAAGTATTTATGTATATTATTAATAAAAATATTCATCAGTCATCTTAGCACCCAAAACACGTATCGTAGTAAATTTATGTATTTATTTTTAAAGGCCCTTCATGTAATAAGTTAGAAGCCATTTAATTTTGGGCAACTGTAACCCTAATAATTATTATCCCTCAGGCACACATAGTCCCGATGGTTGCAGTACTGTTAACTTAATTTAAACTTAAGATTAACTTGGGAAGTAAGTTCCGGACGGAAATTAATTGGATTAAATTATCCCCTCGGATTCTTGGACCTTTTTTGATGTTGATGTTTTTAAAAGGAAATCCAATTAGTTAGCTTAAATTACGTAGCAACTGTAAGGACTAATTGGGTTCCGAATTTCCTCAGTTGAGTAATAACTGACAATATTTAATTATAAATTCATTTTATACCTAGCGCCAAAGGCTGGATCACGACTTATTAAAACATTAGTTATGTAGTAGATTTACGAAATCTTTTTTTATACACCCATTAAAGAGTCTGTAGTTTTTTAGCAATTCGGATGTAATTTATAAATTGAAAATTAAAAAAAAAACACTGCCTTTTGATACCCCTAGTGAAAAAATATAAGTAATCCGCCATTATGTGTCTGCGGCCATCTTGGACCGACTTTCATCCAACGTAGCTAAGAATACTCCCGACTGATTCACCTTTCTAAATCAAGGGAAATACGATGCCTCAGACAGATACCAACACACTGTTCACACAGCACACACACGTCTAGATTCAAAAATCGTCAAGTCGTGGGTTAAAAAAAAGTCATTAGGACTGTGGGCACAAGGGTAAACTCAAAAGCATTCAATAACCAAAATTTAAATTTGTCGTCGCAAAATCCAAACATTTTATACATCAAAAAAAATCAGACCCGCATATTATTATATGGAAGAGTTTAAATAAACTTGTAGTGCAGTTTACTAGGCTGTATGAAATTAGTAATTAATTTAAGGGTAATTGTATATAATTTTATAACAAATTACGAGATGAAATCCTTAAGATGTTTCAAAATAAGTTCAAAGTTATATAAAACGTAATCTTATAGAAAAATTCCTTTTATAATATTAAGAATTACATGTATGATAAGTAAAAAAGCTTGGGTACGCATTGCTCTAACTTCATAGCTAAACTTTAAATTGACTGTGAGATGGTGATAACAAAAAAAAAACCTGGCTAAGTTTATTGTGGGTTCTTCTTAGACCAGGACGCGTTTGGAACCCTCCTAGCTTTAGTTTCAAGTTGACGAATGCAGCTATCAACATTACCTAACATTTGTGTTAACATGTTGAACGTATGAACGCTTCATAAGTGCCTGTGATAATGTCTACATAGATGTTCACAAGCAGCAGATAGTCATCACGAGCATGTCGAGGTCATCGTGGTGACGTGAACCCATCAGTCTTTGCCCAATCGAAAATAACCCAAACTTTTTGCAAGGCCAATATACCCAAACTTTTTACAAGGCCACACCAAACGTGTTATTCATTTAATAACTCAAAAGGGCTTTCTCATTTTTTGCTCAAAGGATCAGCCTGGGTGTTCAGTGCGGAAATGCAGCGGAAACGCGCGCCTTCTACCGCCTCGACTGTAAAATGCAAAGTCGAATCACTTTTTATTCACAATTCCCTCAGTGTTAGTATCAATCGAAAAATTATATATTAACTTGACTAGTAAAATAATGTACCCTATATTGAAAGGGGTTCCCTGAAATTTTAATTGAAAATTTATAATACTAATCAATGTTATGCAATGTACCTGAAAATAAAAATTTATTATTATATGATACAGCTTTACTAAGTATATCCTTACAATTATGTAAACATATATGTATAAATAAATATACTAAGACAATGCACACATCGCCACCTAGCCCCAAAGTAAGGGTAGCTTGTGTTATGGGTACTAAGATGACCGATGAAATATATATATATAAACGTATAAACACCCAAACACTGAAAAACATTCACCACACAAACATTTTCCAGTAGTGGGAATCGAACCCACGGCCTCTGGCTCAGAAAGCAGGGTCGCTGCAAACTGCGCCAATCGACCGTCAACATATATGACATACACGTAACAACAATATGTATGTATGTACGTTTAATTACCCTTCTTTTTAAATTAAAGTCCTTGACTGCATCTCACCTCTACGGTGTGTCTCTCGGTGTACTCTCTGTGGTCTACGGTAGAAGTGGTCTATGATAAAGTCTACAGTGGTAGCGGGCTAACCTGTTAGGGGTAAGTTACATTAAATACATACCCCAAATAGGATTGTACACGGCATCGTACTGGAACGCTTAATCAGTACTTGGCAGTACGTGTCGGCAGCGTGGTAAATAGTCAGGACTAGAGTAAGCAGTGGCGTGCATAGAGGGTATGCACAGGGTATGCAGATGACATAAAATGTAGAAAATCTCCAGTAAGAGTTTAAAAAAACTTAAGAATAGGCATTGTAAGAGTTATAAAAAAGCCTATCCTTAAGTATTTATAACTCGTACTGGAGATTTTCTTCATTTTATATCATCTGCATACCCTGTACATACCCTCTATGCACGCCACTGAGAGTAAGCCTAAAACATTTTATGTTTATACCGAATTTTTTCTCCAATAAAACTATTACCATGATGTAGATAAACTATAATTTTAAAAGACATTTTTGATTTGGTATTTTAATCTATTACCCAAACAGGTAGTTAAAAATTATACTTAATTTTTTTACGCAATTATACTCTCTATTTTTATAGACATAAGTCTGTTTATTAACTGTCTGATGAGCCCCGATACGGGCTAGATATTAGTTTGTGCACTCGGCTAACTTCGTCATACTTCGTGCTGGCCATCGAGCCCCGGGCTGGGACGCGCGCTTACCCGTCCCCCGCAACCCGCACAAACCGCGCCGTCGCAGCTCTGCTTTACCAGTCGGCTGCTACGTAGTTGAAATGTCCGAAGCGAAGCCCTGGTTTTAAAGCCTGGCCAGCTGAAACCGTCTCCGCCCTAACTTTTGCAACCCGTGAACTGTAACCCGGTAAACATTTGATCCCGCGTAACGATTCTATCCGAGTTGGCTGCGGGCGGAAGGCCCTCGCGAATCACAGATTACGGCTCTTAATTACACTCCATCTCGAAAAATCGATATCATCTAACAGTACAGTGCGACGCAGCTTTCAGATACGGACAAAGCTATCTGAAGTTTTATAGTTTTCTACGGTAAAATAACTGCAAAGAGTGATTAATGTGACGAGATTCTAAACGAACAAAAGACTGGTTTAAGTTTCCTATCAAACAGTAGCTATTCGGTGTTCGAGCAAAGGCCAGCCATGTAATGGATACGGTATGTATAAGGTATGTATATAATCTTTTCATTTCGTTGTACAGCTCAATAATTTAAAGCTAAGACAATTAAGTCCTTTTGTCCTTATATCGAGAAAATATCCCGCAACTGTAAAAAACACTTTTTTTCTGGTTTCCAAAATTAAATTGTACACTAAGAGCTGTTGTCTGTAGTGGCCATTGTAAGAATTTCCGAGCACTGAAAAGCCTTTAAGACCACGGACCACTTTGACCACGTTTTAGAACGCGAGGTGCCTCCCCTATATGACCTTTAACATTTAAGTCCACTTCGTTCTGTCATAAATATATAACGATGTGATTAAGTTATTCGGAGCTATTTTTGTCGGCCTACTTGGCGCAGTGTCGAGAACTGTGGTAAGGTGAGAGACCCCGAGATTTGGAAATTTATCATTTCATTTCTGAATTTTCTCTGGTCTGGCCTTGTGGGTGGCTGCATCTGTGGCTAGCTACCACGCTAGCGACAGACTAGCGTTTCAGTACGATGCCTAGTACTATTTTTACTGTATAAACGAAAGCTGAAGAACCCCTAATAGTTCGTTGGCGCGATTCAGGATTTTTGTGGCGCCATCTAGTTTGGTAATGTGAAGACCGCCACTGCTACATAATAGGTTGGGGAAAAAGTATTTATGAACTTATAATAAAATCTCATTAAAAGTTTAAATTTTAAAGAAGATAATTCCAAATTCATATTAGGAAAATAAAAATCACACTTTTATTTGTTTTTCGTAATGTGAAGATGAGTGAATCTAATGAAGAAATTCGATACATTCTAAATTTACTAATTTAATTACATATTATAGGTAAAGCATTATTAATTTAACTACATATTATAAAGCATTTGTTGTTTAATATAACATTAAACAATATACTGCGCTCCCCCATGTTTTCGGCGACCGTTTTATGATCGGTACAAGCGTTTGTAAATAATGGGCATTATTGGCGTCTTATATAAAAATATATGAGCAAACATTGGAGCAATATGGGAAGTAAGTCTATTGACAGTCTCGTTGTATGTTTGTATTGTTTTTATTATTGCTGATATACAGTAGTTATTATATTACTTCTATTCCCGGGACGGTTGACACGGTTTTTAGGTTTTGATTCGCGGTTCATCATTAGTCACTTTTGGACTAAAGAGTCGTGGTAATACGAGGGTTGTCCCATAATCATTACGCCAGGTAGACGGGTAGGTGATACCAGTAATGGTAGTAGTAGCACAAAAAATGCTGCTGCTCGTTATATTCCCTAAGTCCCGTTACCTGCGGGAAGAGGAGGGAGGAGGTATGGTGATAACTGTACTTAAATCTGCCGACACTCATTCGTAATACAAATAGTCATATTTTTAAATCACCGTTAGAGTTATTATTATTATTATTAAATTCTTTATTGCACACACAAAAACAAAATACAAAGAAACACATTTACAAATAACAAATAATAAAAAAACTAGTTTAGGTGTGCAAAAGCGGTTTATCGCTAAAGCGATCTCTCTCGGACAATTTTTGACGATAGTAGTTTTTGTAAGGAACGGGTTGGTGCGGCAATATGTGTGTGTGTAGTGACTCTACCACCGGTTCGGAAAGCAGATTCTACCGAGAAGAGCCGGCAAGAAACTCAGTAGTTGCTCTTTTCCAATATCAACATTTATTTAATATTTAATCATTTTTCTATATTGCGGAAGATGAGAGCGAAGCTGGCTGCTAAAATAATAAATAATTAAATAAATATACTACGACAATACACACATCGCCACCTAGCCCCAAAGTAAGCGTAGCTTGTGTTATAGGTACTAAGATGACTGATGAATATTTTTATGAATTATATATACATAAATACTTAGAAAATACATATAAACACCCAGACACTGAAAAACACTTAATGCTCATCACCCAAAAATTTTCCAGTTGTGGGAATCGAACCCACGGCCTTGGACTCAGAAAGCAGGGTCGCTGCCCACTGCGCCAGTCAGCCGTCAAATAATATGTAAATAATATAACGACCCTGTACACGTCCTTTCTTTATTATGTTAATAATAAAGAAAGGACGTGTGAAAAAAATAAAACATATAAGGCATACTTTTCAACCAACCATACTGGACTTTAATATTACACAAAATTAATTACATATAAGTTTAGAAAAGCCCCGTAAAGTAATTCTGGTAAAATTTGTAATAGCACTCATGCTTGTAAAAGCATTCGAATATTAAAAGAACTTTTTAATTACATTACCCAAAGTGGAAACCTTTTACACGGATGACTTGTGGAATCTCCGCGATTTCTTATCATAGGGAAAATGACAATGGTCTCGTATATACAACCATGTGGTCTTTAAACCCTTATTTATAAAGCTTGTATTGCTAAAAACCATATAAACAAGTGATTGAGCCAATGCTTTCCCGAAACTTAGTTCGCATATATAAAATAAATATAAATACACTACGACAATACACACATCGCCAAAGTAAGCGTAGCTTGTGTTATGGGTACTAAGATAGCTGATGAATATTTTTTAAAGAATATACTACACATAAATACTTGTTATATACAGATAAACACCCGAACACTGAAAAACATTCATGTTCATCAAACAAACATTTTTTCCAGTTGTGGGAATCGAACCCACGGCCTTGGACGCAGAAAGCAGGGCCGCTGCCGACTGTGCCAACCGGCTGTCAAATATTTTGATTAAAATAAAAATCCCGCAGGAATTTATTTTCCCGGGATAAAATGTTTCCTATAGCCTTATAGAATGCAAACTATTTATATGCAAAGTTTCACCAAGACAAATGACCGCTTAGTCAAGCCATAGCAATAAATGCTACCTACTTTTAAAATCCCGCTGGTAGTTTTTAGAAGCTTTTCCTATGCCCCTATTATCTACGATGCAAACTACATGTGTGCTAAATTTTAGTTAGAACGGTTGAGCCGAACATTAGTTATCATTACACATTGTTTGTAAAAGGATGAAAATTTTGATGGTAATTTCAAACGTTTATGTTAAATTAAAATCCATTAAAAAAAAGAACGAAAACAGTATTTTTAAATTAAAAGGATAAGATAACTAATTACAAATTACATATTACTTGCGCTGATGATGAATCCTGGGGTCTAAGATTACATCCTTTTTTCATGGTTAAGTTGCATAAAAGTTACTTATACTCGTATTTATAAAGTTAATATTTTTAGTAGACCATGGTTCACAAAGTAACTTTTATGCACGTGGTTCACAAAAGTGTAGAAAGAAACACAGTAGATAAATGTTCTGAGAACTTCACAAGCATAAGAATTAAAAAAAAAAGTAACTTACCATTTCTTTTGTCTTTCAAAGATCATCATTATCATTATCATATCAACCAATAGACGTCCACTGCTGGACAAAGGTCTTTTGTAGGGAGTTCCAAAATCCACGGTTCTGTGCCGCTTTGATCCAGCGGGTACCTGCGACGCGCTTAATGTCGTCTGTCCACCTCGTTGGGGGTCGACCAACGCTGCGCTTACCAGTTCGGGGCTGCCATTCCAGCACCTTGGGACCCCAACGTCCATCCTTTCTCCGAACTATGTGTCCGGCCCATTGCCACTTCAGCGTCGCAACTCGTTGAGCTATGTCGGTAACTCTGGTTCTTCTACGAATCTCCACATTTCTGATTCGACCGCGTAGAGATACTCCGAGCATAGCTTTCTTCATCGTCCGCTCAGTTACTCTGAGCCTTCTTATCAGGCTTATATATTTTCAAAGATACCTACATTTTACCGTATTAAAACAAGTCGTTAACTTATCTGGAACACGTCTAAAGAAACCTCAATTTCTATTTGATAGGTAATATCTGGGCGGTCGGCTTTCGTTTTGTTCTCAAAGAGAGTTTCCTGCGAGATAGGACCCAATCTATTTCTGGCCCTGAAAGCTTTTTAAATGTGACATTTTTCCATGGAACTGCCTTAATAACATAAAACTAATGTTCTAAATACCTAGATTTATGTTTACCTAACGGTTTTATATTTAGAATTTATGTCTCTATGGATTGTTAAAAGAGAAAACCCGGCTAAGTTTGTTGCGGGCTTCTTAGACAAGGGCGCGTTTGGAGCCCTCGTAGCTTTAGTATTAGGTTTACGAATGTAGTTAACTCTATCATCTCAAAATTCAAAATTCATAATTAAAAATTCGTTTATTTCAAGTAGGCCCTTAAGGACCTTTTGAAACGTCAAGTATGTCTGTTTGTAGTGACTCTACCACCGGTTCGGAAGGCAGATTCTACCGAGAAGAAGCCGGCAAGAAACTCAGCATTTGCTCTTTGCCAACATCTTTTCTCACTACCGTTAATGTATCGCACACATCGCCATCCAGCCCCAAAGTAAGCGTAGCTTGTGTTATTGGTACTAAGATGGCTGATGAAAATTTTTTGAATAACTAGCGTACCCAGCCCACTTCGCCAGGGTAGATTTTGCTTTATTTTATTTTATTTAAAAAATAAACTTACATCATTACATTTCTAATTTAAGTCTCATAATATATTAAATGATTTATTTCTCTCCGTGTTCATTTATTCATTTATTCTATTCTCTTCTCGAGCGGGTGAAGATCATATTCTACACCCTTGTACACCCAACAATGGAATAGTGCTCCGATCGTCACCAAATTTTACTGGATTACTCGCCAGGTCAATCCGGAGATTCCCTGAAAGTTTCACTGAAATCGGTTCAGCCGTTTCGGAGCCTATACGGAACATACCCACACATTTCTCTTTTATATATATATATAGATTTACACAATTTTTTTATGAATAATACTTATAAAATACTGATAAACACCCAGTTACAGAAAAACATTAATGTTTATCACACAAACATTTTCCAGTTGTGAGAATCGAAATATTTGACTTTTACGTAGTCTGTCTGTTGTATTATGCCGAGCGGTGTCATAATACACTTGTCACGAACCCTTCTCTTTCCGTCCTAAGAGGTTATTACGGGAACATAACGGAGAATCGACAGCAGCATGCTCTGTGCTACTACCGCGATCACCAACCCGTCAGCCTAGAATGGTGATTATGGGCTATCCATCCTGTCGGAAGAGGCTTTTAGTCCAGCAGTGGACTTTTATGGGCTATTAATGATGTCGAAGCTCGCTCTCTTATGAAAGAGTGGGATTGTGCCCAACAGTGGAATGCTAATACAATTTGACCGCGCGTATAATAACTCAACAGTGCGTGGAATTTACTAAATACAAGTGGGTACCTAAATAAAACCATATGGAAACATATAAGACTAATGCCCTCTTTTCCCAAACCTAGGAATAACCTTAATCGAATGCCTAGTAATTTAGAAGATTCTTAAAGAAAAAAAAACGTTTCACGAACTCTTATGTGATAACTTACGACGTTAGGCGCCATCTAAAGTTACGTTAAGTTTAGGGGACTCTTAAACCGACTGATATAATATTTTATAAACACAAAATACCACACCTTGACGCAAGAACCATAGACAAGTTAGGTTATATGAGTTGCCTAGTGAAAATTGATTGGTGAAAGGCAATTTTATGCCTAGGAAACTTCTTGAGCGTTACTTAGGCACTGCCTTGACCGTTGTTAGTGAAAACGGGCATAAGTCAATAAAGTGTCACTGCCCTGTATAAACCCTCCAATATTTTGTATCAAGTCAATTAGTGAGCGGATCAAGTCATTATAACAGGATTTGTATAAATAAGACTTAATGCTGAACGCGCACGCACTTTTAATGCATGAAGCCATAAATTAAATTATTTACTCCATGTTGTGTGTATATATATTTTGGACTGTATTGATGTTTATGCATTGAAATTAAACTTATTGCTGGTTTACTAGGATTTATTTTGTTACAAAGTTTAGTAAATGCACTGAGACCGCCAATGCGTGAATGAATGGCGTGGGCCACGTAACTCGAGCTCGCGGGTCGCCCCCCGCGGAGCCCGCGACCCGCGGACCGGTTTCGATGCATACTAGTGGGCATCGAACACTCCATGTAATTGTAAATATATAAATAAAGGGTGTTAAAAGATAAACCAAGAATAATAGCTCCCTTTAGGGATTTTGTATTTCATATTGGTTGTAGGCTAGCGGAAAAACTGTTGGTATAGGAATTAATAACATTGTATGAACGCGTGAATTAATACGATTTTATTGCAAAACACAGTGGGACACATTTGTTTTATTATAAATATATAATGTCTATTTTCTTCTACTCCGTTTTTTTGAGTGTTTATGATTTATTGTTTGCACTGTCCCGCTTTCATGTTTTTCAATCACTTTCACCAAGGGTTGTCTGTACGGGATTGCTTTTGCAAAAAGGCCGCCTTTGCATACAACTGTATTTAAATATATTTTATTATATATATGTAAATACATATTTTCGTTAGTTTATTCTTTTTGTTAGTTTATTCTTTTTGTGAGCAATAAAAACTTCTAAAAAAACAGAAGCATACAGGAAAAATAACTTTACAGGTTGTGTTTAAAGCATCAATTTGAGGTCTACAACATTTGACTGCAATCGTTTGATTGCAGTCAAAAGTCAAGTGCCGATTGGCGCAGTGGGCAGTGGCTTTCTGATTCCAAGGCTGTGGGTTGGATTTCCACAACTGGAAAATGTTTGTGTGATGAACATGAATGTTTTTCAGGGTCTGAGTGTTTATCTGTATATTATAAGTATGTATGTACATTATTCATAAAAATATTCATCAGTCATCTTAGTACCCATAACACAAGCTACTCTTACTTTGGGGCTAGATGGCAATGTGTGTATTGTCGTAGTGTATTTATTTATTTATTTAATCTCACCTGAAGGTTAGTGATGATACCATCTAGCTGGCTAGCCTGTTAGGGTTATGGAAATCATAAGCCTTAAGATTACTCTCTTATTACGGGGCAAGTCTTTGTCGGCAGGGTGGTAATATAATAAAGCGGGTTGGTGGGCTTAACAAGTAACACTAGTAATAATAACAAAGACCGACGGCTTAACGTGTTCTCCGAGGCACGGGGGTTATCACCACCAGTTGACTTACTCAGGGCTAGTACTGAAAATTCTATAAAAAAAAATAAGTACACAATACCTAACAATTTTTGGCCCGACGCGCGATTCGAACCTCGGACTACATGATCCGTAGTTAAGCATGCTAACCATTAGACCTACGAGGCAGTTATTTGTATTTACAACTTTAAAATAATATGGCCGAATGTTAACGTATCCGTTACCTTTTTATACAAAAACAATGTTTCATAAAAAGTCATGCCCAATTTTATCTCCTTGTCACCCGAATTGTGGTGGGAAATAAATTATTCTTTAATAAAAAATGCGCGTTCGCGTAATCCACCTGCAACCGCCAGCTCTGCATTGCAGAGTAACTCGTTGATAAATAACACTACGAAATATGAGATGAGAAATTAAAAGCATTTTGGTACGACAGGAGCTATGTAGTCTGGCGGAAAAACTGCGAGTGTACGTTTGGAGCTTTTCTTCTTTTTCATTCTTTATTTACTTTATACTATGGGAAAAGAAGGGTTTTACTTGGAAGGTTATGTGAGAGTTGTAGCAGTGATAGCCCAGTGGGTAGGACTTGGACTTCACTTTCGAGGGGCCGAGTTCAGCAGATAGCTTTTCTAAATTATGTGCGTTTTAAGCCATTAAAATATCACTTGCTTGCACGGTGAAGTAAAACATCGTGAGGAAAACTGCATGCCTGAGAGTTCTGCATATTGTTCTGTGTGTGGAGTCCACCAATCCGCAATGGGCCAGCGTGGTGGACCACGGCCTAAACCCTTCTCACTGTGGGGAGACCCGTGGATTGATGAATGAACTCGGTCCCTCGAAATCCGTTTTGTGTACATTTAAACAAGGTAATTGTTGTAGAGTCAATGTTTAAGGGGCATTTGGAATTAAAATGAATTATTAACTGTTTATTACAACCAGTATGTTTTTGGAGTATCCCCATTAGGTTTTTTTTTTTATAAATATTTAAATATACTTCGACAATACACACATCGCCATCTATCGGTACTAAGATAGCTGATGGATATATTTATGAATATAATACACGTAAATACTTATAATATACTGATAAACACCTAGATATTGAAAACATTAATGTTCATCACACGAACATTCTCCAGTTGTGAGATCGAACCCAAGGCCTTGGACTCAGAAAGCAGGGTCGCTGCAAACTGCGCCAATCGGCCGTCAACATATATGACATACACGTAACAACAAGATGTATGATGATGTATGTACGTTTAATTACCCTTCTTTTTAAATTAATGTCCTTGACTGCATCTCACCTCTACGGTGTGTCTCTCGGTGTCCTCTCTGTGGTCTACGGTGGTAGTGGTCGATGATAAAGTCTACAGTGGTAGCGGGCTAACCTGTTAGGGGTAATTACCCTTCTTTTTAAATTAATGTCCTTGACTGCATCTCACCTCTAATGTGTGTCTCTCGGTGTCCTCTCTGTGGTCTACGGTGGTAGTGGTCGATGATAAAGTCTACAGTGGTAGCGGGCTAACCTGTTAGGGGTAAGTTACATTAAAAACATACCCCACTTAGTGTTAAAATTTTACCTGCTTCAGTTACTTGTACCTAACTGAAAACGAAAACCATATGCTGGCAGCTGGACTTTTTTTTTTTCTCTTCTGGCTTTACAGAGATTAGCCAATGCAGCTGGACTTGTAGTCTGTTTGCTAGCTACACTACATCTGTTAAGTTTAATCCACTACTAAGAAATTTAAAAAAACATCCTTATTCGTGTAGGCCTATCACATGCACTTACGAAGCGTTCTTACATATATGTTTACATAATTAATATATATAACACAATAACTTCGTTCGCCAACTTAAACCTAAAGCTACGAGGGTTCCAAACGCGCCCTGGTCTAAGAAGAGCCCACAACAAACATAGCCGGGTAAATTTTTTTAGTTATCACCATCTCACAGTAAATTTATATTAAGCTATGAAGCTAGAGCAATTCACACCCAAGCTTTTTTATCGTTTAAGTAATCCTTAATATTATAATAGGATTTTTCTGTAAGCTTACGTTTTATATAAACTTTGAACTTATTGAGAGACATCTCAAAGATTTCATTTGGTAATTTGTTATAAAGTAATATACAATTGCCCTTGAATGAATTTGCAATTTTGTGTAGCCAAGTAAACTGCACAACGAGTTTATTTTTGCTTCTAATATTTGTATTGTTACAGTCCATTTTATTTTTAAATTTTGTTATATTTTTATGGATTATTAATGTTATCAAAATTAAGGTCTTGGTGATAATGTGAATTCTAAGCTGTGTTATTGTGTGTGTTCGTTGTGTGTATGTTATATTATTGTTATGCGTCTTGAAGATCAACATTTTTTATGATAGCCCTTAACTGCAATGATGATGCAATCTAAGTTGGTAAAGGGCTAACCGGTTAGGTGTGTGGTATATTTAAAGACAAAGCATCCAATTTCAAAGATAAGCTACGAAAAATACTCGGCTAGTAAGATTTTGTTCATTAAGTGCATTTTTGTTTTTCTCTCTTTCTTTCTAAAATTGATATTGCAAGTGATTTATTTCTATTTGTTTTTTTTTTTACTTAGCTTTTCGTATATTATTATTGTTTTCATCTTTATATAGCGCCGACTTGAATAGTGATTATGCTGTTATCGTTTAACAACGTATTGTGATTCTGAGCTTTGACTAAATAAATAAATGGTAGTTTTATTTAATTAATACCCCTAATCGGTTTCCACGCGACATACGTACTGGAACGCTAAAACGATTAGTA
The DNA here is from genome assembly GCF_905163445.1 of Pararge aegeria. Classification (NCBI taxonomy): domain Eukaryota; kingdom Metazoa; phylum Arthropoda; class Insecta; order Lepidoptera; family Nymphalidae; genus Pararge; species Pararge aegeria. The sequence goes on along the minus strand of NC_053199.1, from coordinate 13,267,322 downwards.
GCACGTTTTTGCCGAGAAAAACGTTACGTGGAAGTTTATAATTTTTGAATTTTCTCTGGTATGGTCTGGTGGGAGGCTTTGGCCGTAGCTAGTTACCATTCTATCGACAAAGACGTGCCGCTAAGCGATTTAGCGTTCCGGTACGATTTCGCGTAGAAACCTATTAGGAGTATGGGTTTAATATAACTACTGTACCTCTAACAGGTTAGCCAGCTACCATCTTAGATTAAGAGTGATGCTATCACTTACCATCACGTGAGATAGCAGACAAAGGCTAACTTGTAGTGGAATAAAAATATAAAAAGGTTCCCGAAGCAAATTCATAGCGTAAAAATAGCACAAAAAATAATCATTTATTTGAATTCCGTATAAAAGAAATTCTTTATTAAAGCAAAACACCTTTTTTTATCAATTTCGTTAGCTCTTAACTTTTTCTTACAAACGGTCATAATGATATTATTGTGTATTGGAACCATACATTCAATTGTTTTACAACTTTCATTTATTTGGTTTTACCGGATTTCTTCGCGGAATCGTACGGGAAAGCTGAACACTTCTTTATCAGTATAAATTCCCGGGTCTTGATACAAAGAAACCGGGAACTCCCACTCATAAGACCACCACTATCCCAGGGTTTTCAACGGTATAGATTTATGAAGTTATTTTATTGTTATTTGTATTACAAAGCTTTGAAACCGATATCTTCTATGAGTAACTTGGAAGCTAGACATAAGCGTCTTGTTTGCTTTGAACTGCTTTGTTTATGTTAGGCTATGGTCTGAGTGAAAAGCTTTCTGCGGAGCTCGCAGTCCGCATATTACTTTCATGGGCTTACTACCGTCGCTTAGAGTAGTATTCTTTTAATATTGTTGACGCTCTTGGTTAAGAATTATAATCCCTATATAAGGGACGTCAAGATTTATATTATAAAACTGTGATTTAAAAATTATACTGCGTTAAGAGCATGACTTGACCAGATTCGAAATCTGTATGCGACGTGAAATTAGCGTATTTTTTTTGGGATTTTGGATAATTTCTCGTAAAAGGGATAGCCAAATTTCTAGTCAACATATTTTTTTCTCTGTGAAGAACTAAACAGATTATTAAATTCTTTGCGCCAATTGTTTTAAATTGGCGTCTGGCTTCATGGAAGAGTTTTTTATACGTGTACATTTGCTTATCATTTCCTGAAATATGGCATAACGTATTTTTGCGTTACATGAAAATACAGTAACATTGTTGATTACTGACTTAGCATTTTAACATTGTTAGTAAATAGTATGTAGGTAGGGTTTGATTAGTCATGGACCAAAAGTGCTTAAGAAACTTACTGTTCAAGTTCAGTTTATGTACATATAGGCTTATGAAGTAGAGTTTTTTTTAGTGCAAGTACTTAAACTTTTAAAGATTTTGGCTGGTGAAACCGTCCGTTTTACCAAATAATACGCGAATCCAAATCGTGGATCCAGCTTTCATTGAAATTGTATTCACTTACTTTAAATACGTAAATATTATAATACTTCGAAGGCTGGATGTAAATAATGCCTAAAAAGATGGCACGATACATAAATACATACAGCGATTAGCGACATATCAGCGATTCTATTAACAATTGAAAGAGCACGATAAATAGAAAGCGTGATGGCCATCACACCCTCTGATGTTGAAAACACGTTGCACAATGGACAGACCGCAAAACGCTTTTGACTTAGAACGCATGGCAAACGATCAGTTTGCATCGAGGGGTAGTTCAAAGCAATATCGATTGCTATACACATTGCTGACAGTAAATAAGCTACCTGAGGCCTTATTCTTGCTTTTATATATGTATATATATATTTATTTATTTTTCGCCTCTTTTCCTCAACTGCAATTTCACCTGGTTCTAACGATGAAAAAAATAAAACGAAAATAAACTTTACTGAACCTAACCTTAGGAAATATATATAAGAATTACACATTATATAACACACAGGTTCCTACAATAAGCGGCCTTATCGCTGAAAATCCCCGCTAAGAAATCCAGCAAGGAAAAAAAAAACCATTTAGATTATAGGCTTAGGTTGCACACTAAATATGGTAATAGAAATACACAAATAGCAAACTTAACCAAATCAGTCTGCTTAAGTTAAGGGACTGGAAGGTTTATTTATTTCTTACCCATAATCGGTTTCACGCGACGTTATACCAGAACGCTAAATCGCTTAACATGCTTTTGTTGATAGGGTATTAACTACAACCAGAACCTTCATACAGATCAGCACCAAAAACGGTATTTCAAATCAAGCCTGGTACCAGCCAAGTGGTTAATTAACGGAACTTTTATAGCTTTATAGGATAACTCGCAGGTGTACGGGCCGAAGAATGCTTTAGACTTTAGCCTCAGAGGATACCAAAGTATAGGTTGCATAGAGGAGTAATCCAAGGTAGTGTCGATTACAACGTACACTGTTACAACAAAAGATTTACCGATAACCTTGAGCTTGCTAATATGGGATTTCGAAACAAGCCAGCCGGGTGATTACGTATCTCGCGACAGCAATGCAACAGGCGTAAATCTTGCAATCACTGCTGACAAACGTCACTTTTCCATACAATAAATAAACAAAAGTGACGTTTGACAGCAGTGATTGCAAGATTTAGAGGTGGTTTGAACTTGCCCACCGAAAGTGTACCTGAAGTCCCACCTGATAGGCTATCATCAATATCTAGATATTGATGATAGCTACTTATACTTGGTCAAGGTTTCATTCGTTTTTTCACCCAATTGATAATAATAACAATTTTCAGAATATATTTCTGAATTTATTAACACAAGCCCAAAACCAAGTTTCGTCACAGACTGATATCTGTTTCAATTATTTTATGTAGTGGGTAAATAATTAATATTCTGATAACTATATTTTACAAATACGCTAATAATTATTATTTAATTAATAAATAGTTTTTAAGGGACAATTTAAATTACATTTGATTTACAATCAATGTTTATGACAATGATCGTAAATCATTCATCAATCAATATGACTGCATTATTGATATACTTCAGTCTTGGATGGACTTGAACGTTGCAAAGTTACCTCCCGGTGTCTTAGTCGGTATCATATCTTTAGAAGGAGAATTAAAAAAAAAAAAACTTCTTTAGGTCTACGTTAGGTCGTTTGGGCTGTATATTATCTGTAAGTCAGTCTGGGCAATATTTTAGTATTATTTTATAAAAGAACAAAAATGTTTTATTTACAATGTTTTACTTCGCCGGTTCCATTAGTTTATTTATTAATTTGAATTATAGCCTCAAGTATTTCTGAAGCAGATTTTGTATATGACAGTCAATATTGTTAGATACAATTATTCTAAGTAATTCCAAATGTTTCTAACAATGCCTAAGTCGTAAAATAAAGAAACCGGCCTCAAAGTAACGCTTTGTTCATTTACAAGCGTACGGTGAATGCCTCAACCTCTTACAAATCTTTATCGAAAACGTTTTCAGAGACGTGACCTGTGTAAGAAATTTTATGCTCCTTTATGTCGACCACTACACATTGTCATTTACGTTTTTTCAAACGTTTACTGATGGAGTAGGTACAATCGTTATATGAGGTAGTTTTTGATTCGTTACTAAATCGGTAAAAACTAATAAATAATAATGATGCGGCTTTGTTTGTCGGGGACAACTTGGTATTGGCGTAGTGGGCAGTGACCCTGACTCCAAGGCCGAGGGTTTGATTCCCAAAACCCGAAAAATGTTTGTGTGATGAACATGAATGTTTTTCAGTGTTTGGGTGTTTATCTATATATTTTAAGTGTTTATGTATATTATTCTAAATTACACATCAGTTGTCTTAGTACCTGTGTGTATTGTCGTTATATATTTTTTTTATTTATTTAATTTAGTCTATTTCGAATTAGAACATAATACACGTTTAAGTTCTGGTTCAAAATATGATTTATGCAAATAAAACTAAGTAGGTATAAGATACGCATAAGGATAAGTTTGAGTAAATTGACTTATCGAAATATCAGATACACAATCCTGTAAGCTATATAATGAATATAATATGGTGTTGTGTTTGTTGTGTTAAAATTTGCGCAAATCGTGAATTATAATAATTTATACCCGATTATAGTTTGTCCTTCGATTAACTATTTTTAGGATTCATTGTCTAAAAACCACTCACATCATTTCAGTTTAATTATCCGAGGAGGTTCTCCATTCGGTTGTATACTTTTTTTTGTTTATGTTTGTTAGCTCAGAAATCTGTCATTTAAAAAATTATTCTTTTTTTTAAGACGTTATACTTCAAATTTTCCCTTACATTTCACTTCACTTTCATCAGGTCAATATCTGTTGAAGGGAAACTGGAGAAATTTAGGGAACTCTTCAAATATTATAGGGTAACTGGAGCATTTGCTATCGAAAAATCCGATTTGGTATTTTCATTGCTACTCTATGAAAATATGTAACTTCCTACATTTTAATTCGCACCGACTTAAAAATGTTGTAGAAATTTTATTTTTTTCTTCTTTATTAGTAGTCTTGACTCTTAAGTAGGAGGTCCTAGATAAACTCATATACATTAATTCAAATACATACATAGTAGTAGTTGATCTTTTTCAGACAGAGCTCGTCCGAGGAAGTACTACGTGGAATGAGCTGGAAGTGTTGCTATATTTATAGGAATTCAATGGTTATTCACTTACCATCAGTGGGCCATTAGGCTTGGTCTATCAATTATACTATAAGAAAAATTCACTTTGGGAACTTATAATACAATTCCAACTGTTAACCTTACCTTTAACCTATCGAACTTGATGAGTTAAAGTCACAAGACGCTGGTTGGTTTTTCACGTGGATTCTTGTTTATACTTCTCATCGCTATAGTAACGAAAAGTGAAATTTATTTCAATAGGAAGCCATAATAACATTAAAATGTTTATTGGATCATAAAGTATACTTAAGATTATTATTATGAGTAAAAGAATCAACCCTATCGGGTACAATTTTCGTAAAACAGGACAAAAAATTTCGTAGTACAAGTAGTCGTTTTCGAGTATGGAAAAACTTTAACATCGGTGTAAAATAGATTTTATTTGTATCAAATCAAAGCTTAAATTTGCCTGCAGTTCTTTAGTTCGGGCTTTTGACAAGAGGGTTTGTAAAACGAAAATCAGAAGTGCAGGTTTTCCGACGCTAAAACAAGTAACATTAGGTCCATTTTACTTTAACGATACAGAGTTTCATATGCGAAAAGGAGTCCTCGATTGCGAGCGAGTAAATCTTGTACTAAGGCTACTGAGTTAACTTTTACAATGTCTGCGAGCCTAATTTTAGTGAGTCACGAATGCTGTTAGTGATGTTGCCTGTAAAATGTTCTTGTACTTGTAGTCGAATTTTTGCACGCGGCCCTAAATCACTATCACAATGTAACACATTTTAACACATTTCGTGATGTTAGAGTTTGTAGCCCTTTACACAAAATGGACTTCGTTTTTACCGGGTCGATTTGTTACTAAAAAAATTTCAAAACTAGCTTTTGCCAGTATTCTTTATCCGCGTTTATTACGTTCATAAAAATCCCGTGGGAATTGGTAATTTTCCTGGGACAAAAGTAGCCTTTGTTACTCTCCGTCTTGGAAGTAACTCTATCTCTATCTCTATCTCTAAAAATCAAGTTGCTTGCTCAGTAAGAGCGTGAAGAAAGCAAACTTTGACATTAATAATATAATATTAATTATTGTCATCGACGCAGTGGGCAGAGACCCTGCTTTTTGAGTCCAAGGCCGTAGGTTCGATTCCAACAACTGGAAAATGTTTGTGTGATGAACATGGATGTTTTTCAATGTCTGGGTGTTTATATATATATATATTATAAGTATTTTATGTATATTACCTATTCATAAAAATATTCCTCAGTCATCTTAGTACCTATAACACAAGCTACGCTTACTTTGGGGCTAGATGACGATGTGTCGTCGTAGTAGTGTATTGTCGTAGTATATTTATTTATTATTCAAATAAGCGTTAGTTCGATCTTCAGCACGAACATCTTACTATATTTTGTGCGTTTTTAGTTTATTTCTAAAAAAAAACACTCGCTTTATTGGTGAAAGTCAACTTCGTGAGGAAATCTGCATGCCTGAGAGTTCTTCATAATGTTTTTAAAGCCTACCTGGCCAACTTGGCTTAAGCACTTCTCAGTCTGTAGGAGACCTGTGCTGTGCTAATTTCAATGTTAATATGGACTTTAGATTTTGAGGTTTATTACACACACACACACTAAGTTTTTTATTTATTTACACCCAAAATAATAATTTTAAGGCTTAAATTTCTGATTAAATTTTACAGCTAAATATATATTATATTTGAAACCTTAAGAGCTTATAAAGACGGCTTTAGACTTAGAGAATAATAGTGGACCTAATAAAAAAAAACATAAGCTGATTTGATATAATCGAGTCGAGTTGATGTCCCACGTCACTAGAGTGCCGCGTAGTACGCTACAATTATGGCAAATTTACCAAGAAACTTGGCCACGGTCTCACAATAGGTGCTTAGTAGAACAGTACCCAACTTTAATACTAGCAATTGTTGAAAACTTTCATGGAAATAACTATTATTTTTGTCATATATAACAAGATTTATGCTAATAGAAAACCCAAATAGGTTTAGAATTGCTTACACTGAAGCATGCAGTAGGTATATTATATATTTGTTTATTACCCAAGTTCATCTCAACGACTACTAAGCTATTACGAAACCCAATATTATGTACACTAAGCTATTTTGGCGATATCTATTTCATTGATTTTCAGTAAATTAATGTAGCGGAAAATCATTAAAATCAAAATGTTGAACATGTAAAAACCACTATACTACTGAATAATGAGGAATTGAATCCGGTGGATACAACAGTATTTCTAGGAATAACGTTAGATGCTAAACTTCAATGGGGCCCTCTTGTAAATAATTTATCGAGCAGGCTTAGTTCTGCTGCCTATGCAGTAAAGAAAATACGCCACCTGACAAACATAGAAACTGCTAGGCTAGTCTATTTTAGTTACTTTCACAGCATTATGTCATATGGAATTTTACTATAGGGTAATGCTGCTGATATTGGCACTATTTTCGTGCTGCAGAAGAAGGCTGTTCGTTAGATCTATAAAATGGGTACGAGAGGGTCATTGAGAGATAAATTTAAAGATGTTAAAATAATGACACTCTATAGCCAATACATATTTGAAAATTTAATGTATGTTCACAAAAATGTATCAAAATTTAATATAAAATGTGACTGCGATAATAAACGTTAGAAGCAAAAATAAACTTGCAGTGCAGTACACTAGACTACACAAAATAAGCAATTCATTTAAAGGAAATTGTATACAATTTTACAATAAATTACCGGTTGATATCTTGGGGATGTCATTAAGGAAGTTCAGTTTGTATTAGGCGAAAGCTTATAGAAAATTCCTATTATAGTATAAAAGATTACGTATACGATAATTGGGTGTGAACAATTAATTGCTCTAACCAGATCGTTCGAAAGTTGCGATCACAGTTACAACTATTTATTCGTATTCCACTACAGGTTAGTTTTTGACTGCAATCTCACCAGGTATTAAGTTATGTTGCAGTTTAAAATGGTAGCGGGTTAATAAATATAAAACTTATATTCAGAAAAAATTATGTAATGTAAAAAATTTGCATTGGAATCGATTGAGTAATTTAACGGGACAATTGTTATAAACGAACACACATACGCTATAAAACTAAACAAATCTCCGTATTTGTTCCCTCGTGGAAAAAAACTGTTCAAGACTGAATACCCAATAATCTACGGACAGGACCTCTTATAAACTTGTGAAGTTTAATTTAAATTTCAGAAGCAGTAAATAGAACTAGCACGACGCTGCTTTGGCTTAAAAAATAAAATTAATATTAAGCGCACAGTTACTATTTAGTTAATCTGGTTTATTAATTGATTTGTTAGATTAAAGCGGCCTAAATTGGCATTCATTTTTTCGGTACCGCACCAACGCTGTGTTTACCGGTATAGCTCGCAGAACCGATGGACGTTGGGGTACTTCGGTGCTGGAATGGCTTCATGGCAAACGCAGCGTATATAAATTCATTAATTAATAATAATTATTATTCATACTATTACACAGAGATTAACCACAAAACAACACAATTCCATCAGAATCATTTGCAATTACATCCTTCCACACGTCTTATCCGCCTTAAAGGAATATAAAGCATGCATCGCATTAATTAAGAACGCGCGTCGGAGCGGGGTTTCAATTCCCCGCTTTTGTTTTCACACTTCAGGGCGCCATTGTCGCCTCTGAATATTTTCATTTATCTGTGCCGTTAAATTAATTCTCTCATGTTAATTTATTGTCTCGTGCGAGTTGAAAGGTGTTCTTTGTACATTTTATTTGCGTCATCGCTCCCGTTTTGTAATTTCAACACAATATATTGCTCCTAATTAATTAAATTAAATTATTTTAGAAGATTCATCATATCATCATATCAACCCATTGCCGACCCATTACAGAGCATGGGACTTTTCCCACAATGAGAAGAGGTTAAGGCCGTACTCCACCGCGCTGGCCCAATGCGGATTGGTGGACTTCACATACCTTCAAAAACATTATGGAGAACTCTCAGGCATCCAGGTTTTCTCCCTATGTTTTCCTTCACTGTTGAAGCAAGTGATATTTTAATTACTTAAAACACACATAACTTAGAAAAGTTCGAGGTGCGTGCTGGGCTTCGAACTCGCCCTCCGAAAGTGAAGCCGACGTTTTAACAACTGGGCTATCACCACTTATTTGTTTATAAGGAGTGAAACCTACTTTATTTAAATTTCACACCTATTGTTTTGTAATCATGTAAAATTATGCCTTTACTAAGGTTTGATGTGAAGTTTTATTGATTTAATATGTTACTGTTTACAAGCGAAGCAAGTGAAGCATTATTGTCCACAATAGTTTATTTCGTACGTCGTTTATGAACATTGTATACACTGCTTAGTTAATTTTTTCCTATAAGTTTAATATAAAATGTTTGGGTGCGTTTTATAACGTATGAGTCTTCAAAAGGCTTAAACGTATCCAAACCTATAATCTTTAACACCTAATATTGCGTATTCATGTATAAAACGGAAAGCCTAAAGATCTATATTCTATATGTGATTAAATTAAACATAAGATATCCTACTCTTTATTGACGTCCTCACGTAGTCGTGCTACGAGAATAGCTTTCTCCATAGCGCTTTGAGTGATTCTGACCCATAATTCATTAGAGGTACTCCGTTTGAACACTTTGATCTTGAAGCAATAACAAGCAATTTGTAAATTGTTGTAATACCCAAATTGGGGCGCTCTTGGAGAAATAAACTTTTTTATTGTCCTTAAAACGAGAGAGGGAAAGATGAAACAGCTGTACGATATCAAACATTTATGCTCAGGTTTGAGTGGTAGCTACGTTGTTAGATGAGATAAACTTTTTATATTACAAGTTTTTATTTTCTTTAGAATATAATTATTTTAGTTCTTCTTTTATAATAATAATTGACGGATCAAGAGAACCACCCACCTAATTGTAAGTTGAAAACGAATGAATTTAAATGGGGTAATATTGAGCAGGGTAGCAAGGAACATGTCCTGCAACGAGCCACCCTGTATCCATTAACCTGAGGTGTAGGTGTTATGTACTTCCCCAGACTTGATCGTCAAAAAAACTCTACTGCTAAAGTACTAGTTTAGTTAGTTTTATCATTTGATTTTAGCATTATCTATGTTACACTTTGTGGCGGTCTCAACATTACGTAACTAGATGGCGCTACCAAGATCATGCATCGCGCTAGCGAAGTTTTCATAAATATTGATCATACTAAAACTTGCAAAGAGTAATCACCACCATAGCTTCCGTACAAATTAAGTTTCTAATACGCTTATTAATTGCGCAAATCATTTTTGTAGAATATAGTATAACTTGGCAAATAAATTGATTTGGCTTGGCATTTTTTTACCTTAATGTAAAGAAAAAATAAAACTTTGGCTTATTTTGCTCAAAAAACAGCTTTATTTTATACGTACCACATTCAACTCGGTCCACTTCTTTAACTACGTTTGCTACGTGAATGTTTTTCAAACTAAATCACCTAGCCACGGAATACAAAGCTAAGTAAGCTCTATTCTGCGGAATTGCTTAAATTGGCATAGGTTACTGGAATTTTTTTCTCAGAATTTTGTTCCATATTATTATTTTTAACTCGCACACGTTTTCCCAATTTCAAATTGCTCCTTGATTAAATTACATAATAACTATAACTAGAGAGTGGTTTTTTTATAGTAATATTTGACGGATAATGATGCGGTGGTAGCCCAGTGGGCGGGAGGTCGACTTCACTTTCGGGGGCCGAGTTCGGATCCCAGCATGACCATGCAAGTTATAATAATAATTAAATTGGTTGTTGGATCAAGTGTCGAATACAGAAGGCAGTAGTCCTTGAAACGGCGCGTATTGTGAGGAGTTTCCTCAATCTGGAGCCCTGACCGCCGGGTGCTTGGGCATTCAAAAGCCCCGCAAGCAGATGGTGGATGTTTTTTTATAAATTTTTAATTGTTTTAATTTTTTTTAAGAATTAAAAAAAAAATGAATAAGAACAAATGATAGAAATAATAATAATAATAATCTTTATTGAAACGTATAGACCCAGTTATTAAAATATAAAAAGATAAATTAATTAACAAAATAATAATAATAAGTAACAATAAAAATATTGGAAACGCACGTCCGTCATAATAATTACTCTTTCTAATAGCAAGCGTCATAGTTTACGGGTTATTTTATACCTATACAAAATCACTATAGTTTATTTTCTATCCGCCTCATGGTGCACCGAAAGCCAGTGCTTGAAAATCGAGCAGTCCAGACCCTCTGCCAACGTGCTTAGGCTTTCATGTTATGTGCGTTTGAACGAATTAAAATATCACTTGTTTCAACGGTAAACATCGTGAGGAAACCTGCATGCCTGAGAGTTCTCTATGATGTTCCCAAAGGCGTGCAAAGTTCACCAATCTGCACTGGGCCAGAGTGGTGGACAGCGGCTTATGCACTTCTCATTGTGGTAGGAGATCCATGTCCTGTAGTGGGCCGGTAATGGGTTGATATGATGATGATGATTGGATGGATCATCAGATGAGCCACCTTATGGTTATCGGAAAACCATGGCTTATAAACAGGGCAACATTTCACAGGGCATGCAAGGAGCACGTCCTTCAACATGCCGCCCTGTCTTCATCAAGCTGAGGCGTAGCTGTTAAGCCTCATCATCATCATATCAACTCATTACTGGTCCACTACAGGGCACGGGTCTCCTCCCACAATGAGAACGGGTTAAGGCCGTAGTCCACCACGCTGGTGGACTCTACACACCTATGAGAACATTATGTAGAACACTCAGGCATGCAGGTTTCCTCAGAACGGTTACCTTCTCTGCTGAAGCAAGTGATATTTTAATTACTTTAAAAGAACATTACTTAGATAGGTTAGAGGTGTGTTAGCTCTGTCACAAAAGCTCTTCTAATAATGCATCCTGAAATAAGAAAAAAACAAAATACAAATCCTACGGTAATACGTTTCAGTTCCAGTCTACAAAACTGTTCTTATTGGCTTACTGTTCTCAAAAATTGCATTCAGCATATCTTTAAACGCGCACTCGTTATCACAAATTGTACCTTGATTGAAGCTCGCCATTTGGTCAATTTTACGAAACATGCTATGCGGGCTTTTTAATATATCTTCTTGCTACTAGATGTTGCCTGCGACTTCCTATTCTTTGACCATTCGACGGCCACCTTGCAAAAAACTTGTTGATGTCAGGCTGTTTAAATAAAATAATATAGGCATAGCCGTTGCATCCTGCGTGCGATGCATGTGCGATGTGCGAAACTGTTTTAATGAATAGTTCAAGTTGCAAAGCAATCGAAATTTTTTTAGAACTACCCTCACTCATCTATACATACCTGTTATAACACTTTACATGTAGCTTTAATAATACTGACTCTTAACGCCGAGCGCTGAACGATGAATGTCGGTGTATCGGATAAACCCGATTGGATGCCCACGGATTTGTTAGCGTTTATTTTGGGTTTTAAAATCCTGCAGATACCTTTGTTTTGAAGGGTAAAAAGTATCCTATATGACAGTCTCTAAGATGCAAACTATTCCAATGCAAAATGTTACCAGGATAAGTAAGTAGGTACCTAAAGCGGCCAAGGTAAGAAAATACTATTTTTGGAAATCGTGCTGGTAAAACTTACCAGCAGATTTTCCGGGATAATCATTATCTTATGGCTATCTCCGGGAAGCATTTCATCATTATCAGTTCGAAGGTTGACCCGAACATAGGTAACAACCAACAAACATACACAGTTTTACATTTATAACGTTAGTACCGATCACCACTTATCAGCAGATGATATCGAAGCTTTCGAAGCTTAAGTAAAACACAAAGCAAAGTTATGCTTCGGCAATACGTTACAATCCCATTCCACAAAACTGTTCAAATTGGCTTACTTTGCTCAAAAACTCCATTCAGCCCGTCCCATTTCTTTAAACGCGCACACGTTTTGACAAATTGCAATTGCCCCTTGATTGCAATTCGCCATTTAGACAATTTCACAAAACTTGCTATGCGGGCTTGTTAATATTGAATGCTATACTCGAGCCAAAAATGCCGTGACCCGTGCCAAAAAAGCTTCTGTTTACTACATACGGCTTGAATTAAAACGTCTAAACCAAAATAAATGGCTGGCCCATTATGTCGGCTTTTAGGTGGTAATTATACGATACAAAATAGCGTGTTTTTCTCTGAATGCGCTTTTCACGTGAACTTTTAATTAAAATGTGTAATAATTGTGTGGTAAGAAAAAAAAGTTCTAAGAAAAAGAAGCGGTGATAGCCCAGTGCGTAGGACTTCGATTTCACTTTCGGGGGGTTGGTTTCGAATCCCAGCGCTCAAATCTAACTTTCTGAGTTATGTGCGTTTTAAGCAATTAAATTATCACTTGGTTCAACGGTGAAGGAAAGCGTCGTGACGAAGCCTGCATGCCTGGGAGTTCTTCATAATGTTCTCAAAGGTGTGTGGAGTCCACCAATCCGTACGCTAGCGTGGGCTACGGCCATAATCTTTTCTCATTGTGAGAGGATACCCGTGCTCTGTAGTGGGCCGCTAATGAGTTGATAAAATGAATACTGGTGTTTGAGACTTTTGCGAAATGACTAGTTAATAAAGATAGACGGATGGATAGAAATAAATAAATGGATAAATAAATCCTACTAAAACGATACACACATCGCTAAATGACTGACATGAGTAATAGTGAATATTTTTATGAATAATATACATCTATCTATACTTATAATAAAACTGTAGCTTGACGATTTCTGTACATTTAATATATTTTGAAAATTTTGTCCTGTTGCTTTATAATCGATACTAAGTCCAAAACAGATTTTTATTTAAGTTTTGTCTGTCTGTCTGTCCGAGCATCACGTGAAAACTACTGAACGGATTTGAATAAAATTTGTTATAGTGGTAGCTGATATTCCGGGTCAACTTATAGGATACTTTTTATTCGATAAACAATAAGTTTCCACCGGGAAATGGGATATAAATTTTTATTAATTTTAATTCATAGCTCCGTTAAATTTGAACCGATTTAAATGATTCTTTTTTTATTTGAAAGTGTAAACTATCAAGCATGTATCGTCTTATTTTAATAAGGATCTGATAATAATTGTCGGAGATAAAGGACATAACTCTTCATAAATAACAGCAAGTCGCAAGGCATATGGGACAACTATCGAATGCATGTGTATCATCTTACTAATATTAAAAATGCGAAACTTTATAAGTATGTATATTTATGTATGTATATTTCAACTAAAATAAAAACAACATACTAACTCAGTATACCACGTAAAAGGATAGAGGGTACTTAGTTAGCCACGATGATTACGATAATAGTATCAGATCTATTCTCGCATTTTGATCGACTCATACGCAGACGAAGTCGCGAGGGTCCGCTAGTAAATACATATATAGACACATTAAACACAGAAAAACATTCAGGTCCATCATATAAACATTTTCCAGTTGTGGGAATAGAAACCCACAGCTTCGGAATGCGCCAATCAGCCGTCTAGGAAGTTATAATAATGAGGGTAGAGAAATCTATCATAGTAAAATTATGTTTGAAATTGATTCGTAGCGGCATATGACCGTGGATTGTGGAACTCCCTACAATACACGTATGCCCCGCAGTGGACGTCATGTGGATGATGATAATAAGTAAGTCCTTTACTGCAATATCAACTAGTGGTGATGATACAGTGTCAATCGATCAATCGTAACCGTATTCGGTCATAGCGACTGTTTCGGATTCTGGCTGAGAGCGTCGCTGGTGAGCATAACCTGATTTAGTGCTAAACGTGCGGCTGGTGGTCGGCCTTTAGCTCAGCGTGTTTCTTTCTGAGTCAAAAGTGGTGGGTTCGATTCCCACAACTGGAAAATGTTTGTGTGATGAATATGAACGTTTTTCAGTGTCTGGGTGTTTATCTGTATATTATAAGTATTCATGTGTATTATTGTAGGTTTAAAATCCGCATATGGTCAGTAGTCGACTAAGACTCAAACCCTTCTCATTCTGAGAAGAGAGCCGTGCCCTGTAGTGGGCCGGTAATGGGTTAATTAATGATGATGATGATGATGATGAAAGTTTAAAATGCGCCATCCTTCCAAACGGGTTAGATAGCCGATTGGCTCTGTGGGCCTGACCCTGAGCGACCCGGATCTCTGAGTCCAAGGCGGTGCGCGTTGGGTTCGTTTTCCGCAACTGGCAAATCTTTGTGTGATGAGCATGAAAATTTTTAATGTCCGGGTGTTGATCTGTATTTTATCATTATTTTTGTATAAGTACTATTCATAAAAAAAATTCATCAGTCATCAACTTTAATGACCCGTAAAACAAGCTACGAATACTTTGGGTTTAGATGGCGATGTGTGTATTGTCGTAGTATATTTATTTATGTATTTAAACCGTCAACAAACTTAACCAAAAATCTATAATATAACTACGTAATATTTTATCAAAACATAAATAAATAAATAAAATAAAAAAAAAACATTTTACCCATATGGATCAACAGGTACAGAATAATTAATATAAATAAAAATTATCATAATAAACAGAATAAAAAATTGATAAGAATATAAGCCTTTGCGAATTTGTTACGTAGGCGCAGTGGGCAGCGACCCTGCTTTCTGAGTCCAAAGTCGTGGGTTCGATTCCCACAACTGGAATTTTTTTTTGTGATGAACATGAACGTTATTCAGTGTCTGGGTGTTTATCTGTATATTATAAGTATTTATGTGTATTATATTCATAAAAAATATTTATCAACTATCTTAGTACCCATAACACAAACTACGCTTACTTTAGGGCTAGATGGCGATGTGTGTATTGTCGTAGTATATTTATTTATTTATTTAAAAAAAAAAAAGGTAACGCGATTAAAATAGCTTAAAAGTAAGTAGACCTTATATTGTTAAAAAAAGCCTCGTTAAAAGAATTATTCTTCTTTGACTTAAGAGCTAGGACCTCGTCGTTGTAGGCCTGTCTATTATCCCTATTAACATAACCTATATTATGTTCAATAAATAGCGTTTTCATTTGATCACATTTTGGAAAAATAAATATCATAAGCGAGCCAGGCAATATACTACAAGATACAAACACTTTTGTTTTCCTCGTGACCATTATTTCCTATCTGCCCGGCTCACATCTGCCATGCGTACCGTGGCGTTTTTTTAAACTATCAGTCTCTCTGTGTTGTAAGGGCTATGAAAAAATCGTTTATCTATATGATTTTCTTATTTGTTTCAGATTGGAGACTTGAAACATTACTACTTATTTTCACATCCACATATAAGTAAAAGATCAGTAAATGCAAGCAGAGAATATGAACATCGTCTTAAAAATGATCCACAGGTAAGTGCTATTTTTTAAATAATATTAAGTACAAATATGAATGTAATAAATAATAATATTACTAATTATGTGTATTTTAAAATAATAGGATATTTGAAATATATAAAACTCGGTTACGTTTTTCTTCTTTAGGTACAAGTAATTTGTCAATGTTTTTGCATATAAATGATTATTATTATTATTGTTATTATAAGGAAACCATAACTTCATTTAGTTATTTTAAATAACTATACTGGGTCTTTTGCTTTTCATAAAAACTTTTATCTTATATTACGACTATTAATTTCGATAATATATGTGCACCAGGACCACTTCTGAAGTATTAATTCCCAAATAAAAAATGAATCATCAAAATCAAATCACAAATTGCGAAGTAATCGCGTTATAAACATAAAAAAATGAAGTGTGATAAACGATTAAAGATTAAAGAAAAAGTGATATAAGTGTAGACGATTTAAAAACCTCCTCCTTTTTGACGTCTGTCGAAAAATAAACCTTATTTAGATTTAATACGATTAGGCGAAGGAATAAAATTTAAACTTTACCCTCACTTTACCCCTTTATTAATAACTGTGGTAAAAACTGTGGAGTAGTAATGTAATGTTTTGTCACTATATGACATGCGAAGGTAATGTCAGTTGAAGTGTAACAAAACATTGCGTAGTTATTCTGACGTTACGCCATCTTTATTAATCAGGGGCTTAAAGAACCAACGAACGAAACAACGAAAAACAAAGTTCTTTTTGGTAAAACATAACTTAACATTTATGAACATAAGATTTAATGACTGAAAAAGGAATTCTTCAAATTGTATTCCACTCACAGCTGGACACAGACAGGATTCATCTTTCATAGCAGAGAGGGCTTTTAAGTACAAATCCACCACGCTGCTTTAATGCAGTGCATACTATCGTACTAATTGATGGCTAACTGTTGCCCACGACTTCGTCCGCGTTAATTACGGATTTTTTTACAAACACCGCGGGAACCCACACCATGAACAAGTACCGTGTTCCCGGGATTTTTCCTAGGTACCTAATAATAAGTAACATATCTCAATTTTTTTTTTTAATTATTTTATTCATGTTACTGTATCATACAGTAACATGACTGTATTTTTTTAGTTATAATAATAATGTTAATAGGTTAGCTTTCTTGTGGCAAAACCAAGTTAGAAACGGTATCGTAGTTTTGGAGCCTTTTGGGTACAAACCAACAAACAAACAAAGAAAT
Organism: Pararge aegeria; assembly: GCF_905163445.1. Classification (NCBI taxonomy): domain Eukaryota; kingdom Metazoa; phylum Arthropoda; class Insecta; order Lepidoptera; family Nymphalidae; genus Pararge; species Pararge aegeria. The sequence goes on along the minus strand of NC_053199.1, from coordinate 13,250,024 downwards.
CTTTCCTGATTATAATATTAGTATAAAAGTACAGATAACCGAGGCCAATGGCTTAACGTGGTGTTTGAGACTGAGGCAAGGCTAATTTTCAATCTATTATACCATATAGTTATACAATATATATATTATACCATATAGTTATAATTGCCCTGGCGTGGAATGGAATCCAGGACTGTGTGATTTGTAGTTGAAGATTTTACCCATAAGGATCAACACGGCAGTATTGGTGTTATGTTTTTTTTTTCCTTACGTTTAAATTCTAGGTACAAAGTATTATGATTTACAGTTATAGCTAAGTACTAATTCGTGGGTACGCAATCGCTATATTTTATAAATACTTACGCTAATTATCATGCGGTTTGCCGGATACCTGACATCTTTAATGCCTATTGCCTTAATCATAGTATTATGATTTACAGTTATAACTAACTGCTAATTCGTGGCAACATAATCGTATTATTTCATAAAGAGGTACTTGATATTTATCTAAAATCACACATAAGTAGTAATAAGTTTGGTTGCCCTGAGTTCTCGGAGCAGAGGTATAGCAGAAGCTTATTTACATCGTAGTTCTATTAAAAAAAAAAAGATTGGAATTATTTAGTTTTTAAATTTTTTGAAGTATAGACTTCTGTTGACGCGCCTAGGACTAGAAGTAACCCAACTTTTTTCTGACGGAAGTAACGCTTACGTCAGACGTGTGTGTAGTTTCCGCTATTTAAAAACAATAAATCAGATTGGTCGTAAGTATATGTCATATACTCCACGCTTCTTGACTTATAAGCCAGCTAGAGGCAAATATCATAATCAAATAGGATTATATATTTCCAACATTTTCAAACGGATCAATTGTGTGTGCAAAGTGAATAAAAATGCAACAGTTTCAAAAAAATATTTTAAATTGCAAAGTTTTTTAAAAATCTCTAAATATACTTGTGTTAGCCGCATCCCCCACCGATACCGACCCTCCTATAAAACCAAGCACTGTACCGTCATAAATTCATTTGTTCGTTGGATCTCAATGAAGAACATTGTGTGTGCTGTGCATATCGGGTCACGTGAGCCATTTTTCTTGTATTTGTTAATTGTTATTTTTGTGATAATTTGTGTGTTACTGTGTGCTTATTTTTATGTAGTATGGATCTGTTTTTATTTTGGTTATGTTTATTTTTTTGTTAAAATTGAAATTTGTAAATTAAAGTTAGGCTGATCGTGACTCTTTTTATTTTTAATTTTAAATCCTCGGCTGATCCTTAGACTTGTTTATTTATTACATTTGTAATAAATAAATTATTAATAAACTTTCTGACGATTGCGTTATTCAATGACAAGGTTATATTGACGTGTGTGTAACCTTCAACTTTCTACTCTCAATTATTCTAATAAACAAATAAATATAAAAATATATAAAAAATGTGGAAGTGATGTTATTGAAGAATATAAAATGAAATAGTGAACATTAAATGAAGTGGCGGGGTCTCAGGAACATTTTACTCTTTCATCAATAAATAATAATAAAAGTTTTACTTCAATCGCGCGTAAATGTTACACGCACACACTTTTTTCTATTTTATCTAATAGGTATGTAACTTTATTGGTATTTACTTATTACTACACAAATTAGAACTATTGAGTCCTCAGTTTTTTATGTCTTATTATATTACATTCCGCATATTTTAACACAACACGACACCTTTTATTAGACAAGTTTTGATTTTTCCATCATTTATTGATTTCCATATTTTTTTAATTCTTAGCATTGTTAAATTATAGAAATAGAGACAACGCTATTAAAAATTTATATAAAAATAAAAACATGCACTTCTCCGCTTGCGGCTCGGCGGAGGATCCTCCTCACAATACGCGCCGTTTCAAGGACTACTGCCTTCTGTATCCGACCAAGCGAAAGCTTCTTAAGATGTCGGTTGAAACGACTATTGTAACAATAACGGTCGACTCAACACTCCACGTGGCGGTAATCTCGTGAGCACGGTCAAAGTATTTACATAATTTTTCCTTTTCAGCTTTCACAAGATTATCGTCAAGATTATGAGTCATTTACTATAAAGGTAGTTAAATTGTGGAATTATCTTCCACGTGACATTCGTTACGCTAAATCACACAGTATTTTTAAGACTCGTATAAAGAATTATTATTTAACACTGTAAGTATGATTATTATATTCCACATTTACTTTCTGTACAGTTAACAATATTATATATAGTATTAGTATTATTTATTTTACCATCTAGTATTTTATTTTATTTTATATATGTACTGTTTTTGTAATTATTAATATGTATGTAATATACATACTTAGTGGTTTGCGCACCCCTATAAGGATTCATATGTGAGCCATTTCCTTATAATGGTTGCCTGGAAGTACGCATGTAATGTAAGTTGGCCTTATCACTTATAGTTACACAAACCTTTGTTATACAAATTTAATTGACTTGTACCTTTGTTCTCTTTAATTTATTTTTTCTTGTGTGCAATAATGTATTTATGATTGATTGATTGATCGTCATGTGGAATAGTAATGTCAACAATTATTGCACGGCACACTGATCTCATGTATAGTAGCTGTAATATACCTGCCAGTGATAATCGTTCGATCCCAGTAGAGCAATGCACTGCTATTTTTAAGAACTGACGCCGGGTCGTACCTCTTGTTCTGCCGCCACCACGTCTCATTTTCGTTAATTTTGCTCAAATTTAGTATTTCTATTGGTTTTTTTTTGTATAAAAATTGAATACAATACTATAATTTTGTTGTTATAAATAAATGTGAAAAAATCTGGCATGTTCGACGGATCGCAGGTGACGTTAATTCGTGGAGCGGGTCTCTCCTAAGAATGAGATGGGTTAAATCCATCGTGCCACAGTAAATATCTTGTAGTGCCTTGTAGTTCGCAGGTTGTTGAGAATGAGTTGATGTTGATGATGATATTTTTAGTAGTAATAAAGCTTTTTGTGAGCTCGTCCGGGGAAGTATCTACTACCACCATGCTTATTTCTGCAAATAAATTATTACTATTAAATTTGAACTTAAGTATTTTTGTTTTACTATAAGACTTTCAACGTAAATTATACTAAGACAACTTTATAATTTTTATTAGTGTTTTTACGTACACTTGGAGGAATTATCAAATTTTCGGAACCGACAGGATTTGAACCTGCGACTTTCTGGCAATCGCTGCCTGAGCGCTTTCTCCAATAAAAATTGATAATTCCTCCAAGTGTAGGTTAAAACACTAATAAAAATTATATTAAAGCAATGTGTCATCTCTGTCAGGGAAAAGTATATCGAAACTGCATCGTGTCCTACTAGATGTCGCTATAAGACTGATGTGAATATATACTAATTTCGGCATAGACGGTAGGAGAGCCGTTAATTGGAGAAAGCGCTTAGTCCGCGATTGCCAGAGAGTCGCAGGTTCAAATCCTGTCGGTTCCGCAAATTTTTATATGCATTTTAAATGTATAAAAGTACTCCAAGTGTACGTAAAAACACTTATAAAAATTATAAAGTTGTCTTAGTATAATTCTGCAACCGTTCTGCCCACTTTCTTTTAATAAGCAAAGATGCTATTCGTTTTCTTTTGATGGCAAAAAAGTCATCAGTATAAGTCCACGCAAACATTTGAAATGCACTACAATAACGTGGTAAGCCCAACAGCATTCTGAAACCATCATTATATTGCCTCGTAGGGCGTTAAGCGATGCCTGCGTATAGCTGGTCCACAGGGATCCATCAGGGAAAAGGTTTGACAAAATGCTTTGAACAAACAATCTGTTCCTTCCTGGCACACACAGGCAAACCTGTGGACCAGCATATTACAGCGCATCGCTAAAGCCCTACGCTCTCGTTCTATCTACGTCATCCTTAAGGTAATCGGTAATAACATGTCCTAGATATTTAAAATTCTTAACATAATCAAGCGGAGGGACATTCAGTATGATACTATACTTTACTGTGAAGTATAGTATATATCAAACTTTACTTCACACTCTTTCGTCTGTATGCCTTTATATATGAGCTCATGATATATAATGAGCAAAAATAGACTGTCTGCGTACCCCTCACAACTCTTTTATTGACCTAACCGTAGAACCCAGCATAACCATGTCATCAGCACGACTAAGATAATTAACACATACATTATCAATCCAGCATCCAACATGTCTTCTGCATAGGTCAACAATTAGATCATTCACATAAAAGTAAAAAGGATTGGCAAGGTTAAACCTCCCAACCTTCACCGCACTCAAGCGTAAAATCGAGAGACAACGCATTACCCCATCTGTAGTGCGTTTTGTTTAAGTACAAAAATCTTAATAACTCAACATCCGGCTGCTCGAAGAGGAGTCAAGAATAGATCAAGAATGAGAAGTAATAGAGGTACTTGTTTGGCAATGATTCTACATGCCAGGAGACTAAAGCGTTCCACTATTAGAATGAAATAATAATTGCTATTGACCTTCTTTCAAATAGCGGTACTTATTTGGCAACTTTGCGACATGCCTGAAGATTGAAGCGAAACATGCGGCTGCTTGAAAAGAAGTCAATAATGAAGATTGCAATACAAAAAGAGGACCTGAAAACTGCAAGGATGTCTGCCGAGTTCCACAATTACAATAAAATAATACAAAGTAATGACCTTCATTCCAATAGCGGTACTTGGTTGGCAACGATATGACACGCAAGAAGACTGAAGCGAAACAAACAGCTGCTCGAAGAGGAGTTAAGAATGAAGATTCAAACAAGAAAAAAGGACATTAAGATTGAAGGTTGTCTGCCGAGTTCCACTATTAGAATGAAATAATACTTGCTATTGACCTTCATTCTAATAGGTGTACTTGTTGGGCAACGTTACGACATGCCCGAAGACTGAAGCGCAACATCCGGCTGCTTGAAGAGAAGTCAATAATGAAGATTGCAATACAAAAATAAGACACGAAGACTGCAAGGATGTCTGCCGAGTTCCACAATTAGAATGAAATAATACTAGGTATTGACCTTCATTCCAATAGCGGTACTTGGTTGGCAACGATATGACACGCAAGAAGACTGAAGCGCAACCAACGGCTAATCGAATAGGAGTCAAGAATGAAGATTCAAACAAGAAAAAACAACATAAAGATTGCAGGTTGTCTGACGAGTTCTACTATTAGAATGAAATAATACTTGCTATTGACCTTCTTTCTAATAGCGGTACTTGTTGGGGAACGATTCAACGCGACATTTTTATCAGCGTTATGTTATCGGGATGTAACCATTAATTTATTTGTATCTATCATAAACAAATTTTAATTTTAATTTAGCTTAACACGAAAACTGCTTGTTGCCTGCCGAGTTCCACTATTAGAATGAAATAATACATGCTATTGACATTCATACTAATAGCGGTACTTGTTGGGCAACGATTCGACATGCGAGAAGACTGAAGCGCAACATCCGGTAACTTGAACAGGAGTCAAGAATGAAGATCCAAATATAAAAAATAGCACGAAAACTGCTTGTTGCCTGCTGAGTTCCACTATTAGAATGAAATAATACTTGCTATTAACATTCATTCTAATAGCGGTACTTATTGGGCAACGTTACGACATGCCTGAAGACTGAAGCGCAATATCCGGCTGCTTGAAGAAGAATCATAAACGAAGATCAAAATACAAAAAAAAATAACACGAAGACTGCTCCTTGCCTGCCGATTTCCACTATTAGAATGAAATAATACTTGCTATTGACATTCATTTTAATAGCGGTACTTGTTGGGCAACTATTCATCATGCCAGAGGACTGAAGCGCAACATCCGGTTACTTGATCAAGAATCAAAAATGAAGATCCAAATACAAAAAAGAACACGAAGATTGCTAGGTTGTCTGCCGAGTTCCACTATTAGAATGAAATAATACTTGTTATTAACCTTCATTTTAATAGCGGTACTTGTTGGGCCACAATTCAACATGATATTTTTTATAAGCTGAATGTTGTCGGGATGTAAACATTAATTCATTTGTAACTATCATTAAAAGGTTGAAATTTTAATTTAGCTAATCACGAAAACTGCTTGTTGCCTGCCGAGTTCCACTATTAGAATGAAATAATACTTGCTATTGACATTCATTCTAATAGCGGTACTTGTTGGGCAACTATTCATCATGCCAGAAGACTGAAGCGCAACATCCGGTTACTTGATCAAGAATCAAGAATAAAGATCCAAATACAAAAAAGAACACGAAGACTGCTGGGTTGTCTGCCGAGTTCCACTATTAGAATGAAATAATACTTGCTATTGACATTCATTCTAATAGCGGTACTTGTTGGGCAACTATTCAAAATGCCAGTAGACTGAAGCGCAACATCCGGTAACTTGATCAAGAATCAAGAATAAAGATCCAAATACAAAAAAGAACACGAAGACTGCTGGGTTGTCTGCCGAGTTCCACTATTAGAATGAAATAATACTTGTTATTAACCTTCATTTTAATAGCGGTACTTGTTGGGCAACAATTCAATATTATATTTTTATAAGCTGAATGTTGTCGGGATGTAAACATTAATTCATTTGTAACTATCATTAAAAGGTTGAAATTTTAATGTAGCTAATCACAAAAATGCTTGTTGCCTGCCGATTTCCACTATTAGAATGAAATAATACTTGCTATTGACATTCATTCTAATAGCGGTACTTGTTGGGCAACTATTCATCATGCCAGAAGACTGAAGCGCAACTTCCGGTTACTTGATCAAGAATCAAGAATGAAGATCCAAATACAAAAAGAACACGAAGACTGCTGGGTTGTCTGCCGAGTTCCACTATTAGAATGAAATAATACTTGCTATTAACATTCATTCTAATAGCGGTACTTGTTGGGCCACAATTCAACATGATATGTTTTATAAGCTGAATGTTGTCGGGATGTAAACATTAATTCATTTGTAACTATCATTAAAAGGTTGAAATTTTAATTTAGCTAATCACGAAAACTGCTTGTTGCCTGCCGAGTTCCACTATTAGAATGAAATAATACTTGCTATTGACATTCATTCTAATAGCGGTACTTGTTGGGCAACTATTCATCATGCCAGAGGACTGAAGCGCAAGATCCGGTTACTTGATCAAGAATCAAGAATGAAGATCCAAATACAAAAAAGAACACGAAGACTGCTGGGTTGTCTGCCGAGTTCCACTATTAGAATGAAATAATACTTGTTATTAACCTTCATTTTAATAGCGGTACTTGTTGGGCCACAATTCAACATGATATTTTTTATAAGCTGAATGTTGTCGGGATGTAAACATTAATTCATTTGTAACTATCATTAAAAGGTTGAAATTTTAATTTAGCTAATCACGAAAACTGCTTGTTGCCTGCCGAGTTCCACTATTAGAATTAAAGATTACTTGCTATTGACCTTCTTTCTAATAGCGGTACTTGTTGGCGAACGATTCAACACGACATTTTTATCAGCGTTATGTTATCGGGATGTAACCATAATTTATTTGAATCTATCATAAACAAATTTAAATTTAAATTTAGCTTAACACGAAAACTGCTTGTTGCCTGCCGAATTCCACTATTAGAATGAAATAATACTTGCTATTGACATTCATACTAATAGCGGTACTTGTTGGGCAACGATTCGACATGCGAGAAGACTGAAGCGCAACATCCAGTAATTTGAACAGGAGTCAAGAATGAAGATCCAAATACAAAAAAGAACACGAAGACTGCTGGGTTAACTGCCGAGTTCCACTATTAGAATGAAATAATACTTGTTATTAACCTTCATTTTAATAGCGGTACTTGTTGGGCCACAATTCAACATGATATTTTTTATAAGCTGAATGTTGTCGGGATGTAAACATTAATTCATTTGTAACTATCATTAAAAGGTTGAAATTTTAATTTAGCTAATCACGAAAACTGCTTGTTGCCTGCCGAGTTCCACTATTAGAATGAAATAATACTTGCTATTGACATTCATTCTAATAGCGGTACTTGTTGGGCAACTATTCAACATGCCAGAAGACTGAAGCGCAACATCCGGTTACTTGATCAAGAATCAAGAATAAAGATCTAAATACGAAAAAGAACACAAAGACTGCTGTGTTGTCTGCCGAGTTCCACTATTAAAATGAAATAGTACTTGCTATTGACATTCATTTTAATAGCAGTACTTGTTGGGCAACTATTCAACATGCCAGAAGACTGACGTGCAACATCCGGTTACTTGATCAAGAATCAAGAATAAAGATCCAAATACAAAAAAGAACACGAAAACTGCTTTTTGCCTGCCGAGTTCCACTATTAGAATGAAATAATACTTGCTATTGACATTCATACTAATAGCGGTACTTGGTGGGCAACAATTCAACATGATATTTTTTAGAAGCTGAATGTTGTCGGGATGCAAACATTAATTTATTTGTTACTCTCATTAATAGGTTGAAATTTTAATTTAGCGTATCACGAAAACTGCTTGTTGCCTGCCGAGTTCCACTATTAAAATGAAATAGTACTTGCTATTGACATTCATTTTAATAGCGGTACTTGTTGGGCAACTATTCAACATGCCAGAAGACTGAAGCGCAACATCCGGTTACTTGATCAAGAATCAAGAATAAAGATCCAAATACGAAAAAGAACACAAAGACTGCTGTGTTGTCTGCCGAGTTCCACTATTAGAATGAAATAGTACTTGCTATTGACATTCATTTTAATAGCGGTACTTGTTGGGCAACTATTCAACATGCCAGAAGACTGAAGCGCAACATCCGGTTACTTAAACAAGAATCAAGAATGAAGATCCAAATACCAAAAAGATTACGAAAACTGCTTTTTGCCTGCCGAGTTCCACTATTAGAATGAAATAATACTTGCTATTGACATTCATACTAATAGCGGTACTTGGTGGGCAACAATTCAACATGATATTTTTTAGAAGCTGAATGTTGTCGGGATGCAAACATTAATTTATTTGTTACTCTCATTAATAGGTTGAAATTTTAATTTAGCGTATCACGAAAACTGCTTGTTGCCTGCCGAGTTCCACTATTAGAATGAAATAGTACTAACTATTGACATTCATTTTAATAGCGGTACTTGTTGGGCAACTATTCAACATGCCAGAAGACTGAAGCGCAACATCCGGTTACTTGATCAAGAATCAAGAATGAAGATCCAAACACAAAAAATAACACGAAGACTGCTTGTTGCTTGCCGAGTTCCACTATTAGAATGAAATAATACTTGCTATTGACCTTCATTTTAATAGCGGTACTTGTTGGGCAACTATTCAACATGCCAGAAGACTGAAGCTCAACATCCGGTTACTTGAACAGGAGTCAAGAGTAAATATTCAAACAAGAAAAAGAACATGAAGACTGCCTGTTGCCTGCCGAGTTCCACTATTAGAATGAAATAATACTTGCTATTGACATTCATACTAATAGCGGTACTTGTTGGGCAACGATTCGACATGCCAGAAGACTGAAGCTCAACATCCGGTTACTTGAACAGGAGTCAAGAGTAAAGATTCAAACAAGAAAAAGAACATGAAGACTGCCTGTTGCCTGCCGAGTTCCACTATTAGAATGGAATAATACTTGATATTGACATTCATTCTAATAGCGGTACTCGTTGAGCAACGATTCGACATGCCAGAAGACTGAAGCGCAACATCCGGTTACTTGATCAAGAATCAAGAATGAAGATCCAAACACAAAAAATAACACGAAGACTGCTTGTTGCTTGCCGAGTTCCACTATTTGAATGAAATAATACTTTCTTTTGACTTTCATTTTAATAGCGGTACTTGTTGGGCAACAATTCAATATGATATTTTTAAGAAGCTGAATGTTGTCGGGATGTAAACATTAATTTATTTGTAACTCTAATTAAAAGGTTGAAATTTTGATTTAGCGAATCACGAAAACTGCTTGTTGCCTGCCGAATTCCACTATTAGAATGAAATAGTACTTGCTATTGACATTCATTCTAATAGCGGTACTTGTTGGGCAACGATTCGACATGCCAGAAGAGTGAAGCGCAACATCCGGTTACTTGGACAGGAGTGAAGAATGAAGATCCAAACACAAAAAATAACACGAAGTCTGCTTGTTGCTTGCCGAGTTCCACTATTAGAATGAAATAATACTTGCTATTGACATTCATACTAATAGCGGTACTTGTTGGGCAACGATTCGACATGCCAGAAGACTGAAGCTCAACATCCGGTTACTTGAACAGGAGTCAAGAGTAAAGATTCAAAAAAGAAAAAGAACATGAAGACTGCCTGTTGCCTGCCGAGTTCCACTATTAGAATGAAATAATACTTGATATTGACATTCATTCTAATAGCGGTACTTGTTGAGCAACGATTCGACATGCCAGAAGACTGAAGCGCAACATCCGGTTACTTGATCAAGAATCAAGAATGAAGATCCAAACACAAAAAATAACACGAAGACTGCTTGTTGCTTGCCGAGTTCCACTATTAGAATGAAATAATACTTTCTATTGACCTTCATTTTAATAGCGGTACTTGTTGGGCAACAATTCAACATGATATTTTTTAGAAGCTGAATGTTGTCGGGATGTAAACATTAATTTATTTCTAACTCTAATTAAAAGGTTGAAATTTTGATTTAGCGAATCACGAAAACTGCTTGTTGCCTGCCGAATTCCACTATTAGAATGAAATAGTACTTGCTATTGACATTCATTCTAATAGCGGTACTTGTTGGGCAACGATTCGACATGCCAGAAGAGTGAAGCGCAACATCCGGTTACTTGGACAGGAGTGAAGAATGAAGATCCAAACACAAAAAATAACACGAAGACTGCTTGTTGCTTGCCGAGTTCCACTATTAGAATGAAATAATACTTGCTATTGACCTTCATTTTAATAGCGGTACTTGTTGGGCAACAATTCAACATGATATTTTTTAGAAGCTGAATGTTGTCGGGATGTCAACATTAATTTATTTGTAACTCTAATTAAAAGGTTGAAATTTTGATTTAGCGAATCACGAAAACTGCTTGTTGCCTGCCGAGTGCCACTATTAGAATGAAATAATACTTGCTATTGACATTCATACTAATAGCGGTACTTGTTGGGCAACTATTCAACATGCCAGAAGACTGAAGCGCAATATCCGGTTACTTGATCAAGAATCAAGAATGAAGATCCAAATACCAAAAAGATTACGAAAACTGCTTTTTGCCTGCCGAGTTCCACTATTAGAATGAAATAGTACTTACTATTGACATTCATTCTAATAGCGGTACTTGTTGAGCAACGATTCGACATGCCAGAAGACTGAAGCGCAACATCCGGTTACTTGATCAAGAATCAAGAATGAAGATCCAAACACAAAAAATAACACGAAGACTGCTTGTTGCTTGCCGAGTTCCACTATTAGAATGAAATAATACTTTCTATTGACCTTCATTTTAATAGCGGTACTTGTTGGGCAACAATTCAACATGATATTTTTTAGAAGCTGAATGTTGTCGGGATGTCAACATTAATTTATTTGTAACTCTTATTAAAAGGTTGAAATTTTGATTTAGCGAATCACGAAAACTGCTTGTTGCCTGCCGAGTTCCACTATTAGAATGAAATAATACTTGCTATTGACATTCATACTAATAGCGGTACTTGTTGGGCAACTATTCAACATGCCAGAAGACTGAAGCGCAATATCCGGTTACTTGATCAAGAATCAAGAATGAAGATCCAAATACCAAAAAGATTACGAAAACTGCTTTTTGCCTGCCGAGTTCCACTATTAGAATGAAATAGTACTTACTATTGACATTCATTCTAATAGCGGTACTTGTTGAGCAACGATTCAACATGCCAGAAGACTGAAACGCAACATCCGGTTACTTGAACAGGAGTCAAGAATGAAGATCCAAACACAAAAAATACCACGAAGACTGCTTGTTGCTTGCCGAGTTCCACTATTAGAATGAAATAATACTTGCTATTGACCTTCATTTTAATAGCGGTACTTGTTGGGCAACAATTCAACATGTTATTTTTTAGAAGCTGAATGTTGTCGGGATGCAAACATTAATTTATTTGTTACTCTCATTAATAGGTTGAAATTTTAATTTAGCGTATCACGAAAACGGCTTGTTGCCTGCCGAGTTCCACTATTAGAATGAAATAGTACTTGCTATTGACATTCATTTTAATAGCGGTACTTGTTGGGCAACTATTCAACATTCCAGAAGACTGAAGCGCAACATCCGGTTACTTGATCAAGAATCAAGAATAAAGATCCAAATACGAAAAAGAACACAAAGACTGCTGTGTTGTCTGCCTAGTTCCACTATTAGAATGAAATAGTACTTGCTATTGACATTCATTTTAATAGCGGCACTTGTTGGGCAACTATTCAACATGCCAGAAGAGTGAAGCGCAACATCCGGTTACTTGGACAGGAGTGAAGAATGAAGATCCAAACACAAAAAATAACACGAAGACTGCTTGTTGCTTGCCGAGTTCCACTATTAGAATGAAATAATACTTGCTATTGACCTTCATTTTAATAGCGGTACTTGTTGGGCAACAATTCAACATGATATTTTTTAGAAGCTGAATGTTGTCGGGATGTCAACATTAATTTATTTGTAACTCTAATTAAAAGGTTGAAATTTTGATTTAGCGAATCACGAAAACTGCATGTTGCCTGCCGAGTTCCACTATTAGAATGAAACAATACTTGCTATTGACATTCATACTAATAGCGGTACTTGTTGGGCAACGATTCGACATGCCAGAAGACTGAAGCTCAACATCCGGTTACTTGAACAGGAGTCAAGAGTAAAGATTCAAACAAGAAAAAGAACATGAAGACTGCCTGTTGCCTGCCGAGTTCCACTATTAGAATGAAATAATACTTGATATTGACATTCATTCTAATAGCGGTACTTGTTGAGCAACGATTCGACATGCCAGAAGACTGAAGCGCAACATCCGGTTACTTGATCAAGAATCAAGAATGAAGATCCAAACACAAAAAATAACACGAAGACTGCTTGTTGCTTGCCGAGTTCCACTATTAGAATGAAATAATACTTTCTATTGACCTTCATTTTAATAGCGGTACTTGTTGGGCAACAATTCAACATGATATTTTTTAGAAGCTGAATGTTGTCGGGATGTAAACATTAATTTATTTGTAACTCTAATTAAAAGGTTGAAATTTTGATTTAGCGAATCACGAAAACTGCTTGTTGCCTGCCGAATTCCACTATTAGAATGAAATAGTACTTGCTATTGACATTCATTCTAATAGCGGTACTTGTTGGGCAACGATTCGACATGCCAGAAGAGTGAAGCGCAACATCCGGTTACTTGGACAGGAGTGAAGAATGAAGATCCAAACACAAAAAATAACACGAAGACTGCTTGTTGCTTGCCGAGTTCCACTATTAGAATGAAATAATACTTGCTATTGACATTCATACTAATAGCGGTACTTGTTGGGCAACGATTCGACATGCCAGAAGACTGAAGCTCAACATCCGGTTACTTGAACAGGAGTCAAGAGTAAAGATTCAAACAAGAAAAAGAACATGAAGACTGCCTGTTGCCTGCCGAGTTCCACTATTAGAATGAAATAATACTTGATATTGACATTCATTCTAATAGCGGTACTTGTTGAGCAACGATTCGACATGCCAGAAGACTGAAGCGCAACATCCGGTTACTTGATCAAGAATCAAGAATGAAGATCCAAACACAAAAAATAACACGAAGACTGCTTGTTGCTTGCCGAGTTCCACTATTAGAATGAAATAATACTTTCTATTGACCTTCATTTTAATAGCGGTACTTGTTGGGCAACAATTCAACATGATATTTTTTAGAAGCTGAATGTTGTCGGGATGTAAACATTAATTTATTTGTAACTCTAATTAAAAGGTTGAAATTTTGATTTAGCGAATCACGAAAACTGCTTGTTGCCTGCCGAATTCCACTATTAGAATGAAATAGTACTTGCTATTGACATTCATTCTAATAGCGGTACTTGTTGGGCAACGATTCGACATGCCAGAAGAGTGAAGCGCAACATCCGGTTACTTGGACAGGAGTGAAGAATGAAGATCCAAACACAAAAAATAACACGAAGACTGCTTGTTGCTTGCCGAGTTCCACTATTAGAATGAAATAATACTTGCTATTGACCTTCATTTTAATAGCGGTTCTTGTTGGGCAACAATTCAACATGATATTTTTTAGAAGCTGAATGTTGTCGGGATGTCAACATTAATTTATTTGTAACTCTAATTAAAAGGTTGAAATTTTGATTTAGCGAATCACGAAAACTGCTTGTTGCCTGCCGAGTTCCACTATTAGAATGAAATAATACTTGCTATTGACATTCATACTAATAGCGGTACTTGTTGGGCAACTATTCAACATGCCAGAAGACTGAAGCGCAATATCCGGTTACTTGATCAAGAATCAAGAATGAAGATCCAAATACCAAAAAGATTACGAAAACTGCTTTTTGCCTGCCGAGTTCCACTATTAGAATGAAATAGTACTTACTATTGACATTCATTCTAATAGCGGTACTTGTTGAGCAACGATTCGACATGCCAGAAGACTGAAGCGCAACATCCGGTTACTAGAACAGGAGTCAAGAATGAAGATCCAAACACAAAAAATAACACGAAGACTGCTTGTTGCTTGCCAAGTTCCACTATTAGAATGAAATAATACTTGCTATTGACCTTCATTTGAATAGCGGTACTTGTTGGGCAACTATTCAACATGCCAGAAGACTGACGTGCAACATCCGGTTACTTGATCAAGAATCAAGAATAAAGATCCAAATACAAAAAAGAACACGAAGACTGCTGTGTTGTCTGCCGAGTTCCACTATTAGCGAAATATTATTATTGAAATTTTGATTTAGCGAATCACGAAAACTGCTTGTTGCCTGCCGAATTCCACTATTAGAATGAAATAGTACTTGCTATTGACATTCATTCTAATAGCGGTACTTGTTGGGCAACGATTCGACATGCCAGAAGACTGAAGCGCAACATCCGGTTACTTGAACAGGAGTCAAGAATGAAGATCCAAACACAAAAAATAACACGAAGACTGCTTGTTGCTTGCCAAGTTCCACTATTAGAATGAAATAATACTTGCTATTGACCTTCATTTGAATAGCGGTACTTGTTGGGTAACTATTCAACATGCCAGAAGACTGACGTGCAACATCCGGTTACTTGATCAAGAATCAAGAATAAAGATCCAAATACAAAAAAGAACACGAAGACTGCTGTGTTGTCTGCCGAGTTCCACTATTAGAATGAAATAGTACTTGCTATTGACATTCATTTTAATAGCGGTACTTGTTGGGCAACTATTCAACATGCCAGAAGACTGAAGCGCAACATCCGGTTACTTGATCAAGAATCAAGAATGAAGATCCAAACACAAAAAATAACACGAAGACTGCTTGTTGCTTGCCGAGTTCCACTATTAGAATGAAATAATACTTGCTATTGACCTTCATTTTAATAGCGGTACTTGTTGGGCAACAATTCAACATAACATTTTTTATAAGCCGAATGTTGTCGGGATGTTAACATTAATTTATTTGTAACTATCATTAAAAGTTTAAACTTTTAATTTAGCTAATCACGAAAACTGCTTGTTGCCTGCCGAGTTCCACTATTAGAATGAAATAATACTTGCTATTGACATTCATACTAATAGCGCTACTTGTTGAGCAACGATTCGACATGCCAGAAGACTGAAGCGCAACATCCGGTTACTTGATCAAGAATCAAGAATAAAGATCCAAACACAAAAAATAACACGAAGACTGCTTGTTGCTTGCAGAGTTCCACTATTAGAATGAAATAATACTTTCTATTGACCTTCATTTGAATAGCGGTACTTGTTGGGCAACAATTCAACATGATATTTTTTAGAAGCTGAATGTTGTCGGGATGTAAACATTTAATTTATTTGTAACTCTAATTAAAAGGTTGAAATTTTGATTTAGCGAATCACGAAAACTGCTTGTTGCCTGCCGAATTCCACTATTAGAATGAAATAGTACTTGCTATTGACATTCATTCAATAGCGGTACTTGTTGGGCAACGATTCGACATGCCAGAAGAGTGAAGCGCAACATCCGGTTACTTGGACAGGAGTGAAGAATGAAGATCCAAACACAAAAAATAACACGAAGACTGCTTGTTGCTTGCCGAGTTCCACTATTAGAATAAAATAATACTTGCTATTGACCTTCATTTTAATAGCGGTACTTGTTGGGCAACAATTCAACATGATATTTTTTAGAAGCTGAATGTTGTCGGGATGTCAACATTAATTTATTTGTAACTCTAATTAAAAGGTTGAAATTTTGATTTAGCGAATCACGAAAACTGCTTGTTGCCTGCCGAGTCCACTATTAGAATGAAATAATACTTGCTATTGACATTCATTTTAATAGCGGTACTTGTTGGGCAACTATTCAACTTGCCAGAAGACTGAAGCGCAACATCCGGTTACTTGATCAAGAATCAAGAATAAAGATCCAAATACGAAAAAGAACACAAAGACTGCTGTGTTGTCTGCCGAGTTCCACTATTAGAATGAAATAGTACTTGCTATTGACATTCATTTTAATAGCGGTACTTGTTGGGAAACTATTCAACATGCCAGAAGACTGACGTGCAACATCCGGTTACTTGATCAAGAATCAAGAATATAGATCCAAATACAAAAAAGAACACGAAGACTGCTGTGTTGTCTGCCGAGTTCCACTATTAGAATGAAATAGTACTTGCTATTGACATTCATTTTAATAGCGGTACTTGTTGGGCAACTATTCAACATGCCAGAAGACTGAAGCGCAATATCCGGTTACTTGATCAAGAATCAAGAATGAAGATCCAAATACCAAAAAGATTACGAAAACTGCTTTTTGCCTGCCGAGTTCCACTATTAGAATGAAATAATACTTGCTATTGACATTCATACTAATAGCGGTACTTGGTGGGCAACAATTCAACATGATATTTTTTAGAAGCTGAATGTTGTCGGGATGCAAACATTAATTTGTTTGTTACTCTCATTAATAGGTTGAAATTTTAATTTAGCGTATCACGAAAACTGCTTGTTGCCTGCCGAGTTCCACTATTAGAATGAAATAGTACTTGCTATTGACATTCATTTTAATAGCGGTACTTGTTGGGCAACTATTCAACATGCCAGAAGACTGAAGCGCAACATCCGGTTACTTGATCAAGAATCAAGAATAAAGATCCAAATACGAAAAAGAACACAAAGACTGCTGTGTTGTCTGCCGAGTTCCACTATTAGAATGAAATAGTACTTGCTATTGACATTCATTTTAATAGCGGTACTTGTGGGCAACTATTCAACATGCCAGAAGACTGAAGCGCAATATTCGGTTACTTGATCAAGAATCAAGAATGAAGATCCAAATACCAAAAAGATTACGAAAACTGCTTTTTGCCTGCCGAGTTCCACTATTAGAATGAAATAATACTTGCTATTGACATTCATACTAATAGCGGTACTTGGTGGGCAACAATTCAACATGATATTTTTTAGAAGCTGAATGTTGTCGGGATGCAAACATTAATTTGTTTGTTACTCTCATTAATAGGTTGAAATTTTAATTTAGCGTATCACGAAAACTGCTTGTTGCCTGCCGAGTTCCACTATTAGAATGAAATAATACTTGCTATTGACATTCATTCTAATAGCGGTACTTGTTGGGCAACGATTCGACATGCCAGAAGACTGAAGCTCAACATCCGGTTACTTGAACAGGAGTCAAGAGTAAAGATTCAAACAAGAAAAAGAACATGAAGACTGCCTTTTGCCTGCCGAGTTCCACTATTAGAATGGAATAATACTTGATATTGACATTCATTCTAATAGCGGTACTCGTTGAGCAACGATTCGACATGCCAGAAGACTGAAGCGCAACATCCGGTTACTTGATCAAGAATCAAGAATGAAGATCCAAACACAAAAAATAACACGAAGACTGCTTGTTGCTTGCCGAGTTCCACTATTTGAATGAAATAATGCTTTCTATTGACTTTCATTTTAATAGCGGTACTTGTTGGGCAACAATTCAATATGATATTTTTAAGAAGCTGAATGTTGTCGGGATGTAAACATTAATTTATTTGTAACTCTAATTAAAAGGTTGAAATTTTGATTTAGCGAATCACGAAAACTGCTTGTTGCCTGCCGAATTCCACTATTAGAATGAAATAGTACTTGCTATTGACATTCATTCTAATAGCGGTACTTGTTGGGCAACGATTCGACATGCCAGAAGAGTGAAGCGCAACATCCGGTTACTTGGACAGGAGTGAAGAATGAAGATCCAAACACAAAAAATAACACGAAGTCTGCTTGTTGCTTGCCGAGTTCCACTATTAGAATGAAATAATACTTGCTATTGACATTCATACTAATAGCGGTACTTGTTGGGCAACGATTCGACATGCCAGAAGACTGAAGCTCAACATCCGGTTACTTGAACAGGAGTCAAGAGTAAAGATTCAAACAAGAAAAAGAACATGAAGACTGCTTGTTGCTTGCCGAGTTCCACTATTAGAATGAAATAATACTTTCTATTGACCTTCATTTTAATAGCGGTACTTGTTGGGCAACAATTCAACATGATATTTTTTAGAAGCTGAATGTTGTCGGGATGTAAACATTAATTTATTTCTAACTCTAATTAAAAGGTTGAAATTTTGATTTAGCGAATCACGAAAACTGCTTGTTGCCTGCCGAATTCCACTATTAGAATGAAATAGTACTTGCTATTGACATTCATTCTAATAGCGGTACTTGTTGGGCAACGATTCGACATGCCAGAAGAGTGAAGCGCAACATCCGGTTACTTGGACAGGAGTGAAGAATGAAGATCCAAACACAAAAAATAACACGAAGACTGCTTGTTGCTTGCCGAGTTCCACTATTAGAATGAAATAATACTTGCTATTGACCTTCATTTTAATAGCGGTACTTGTTGGGCAACAATTCAACATGATATTTTTTAGAAGCTGAATGTTGTCGGGATGTCAACATTAATTTATTTGTAACTCTTATTAAAAGGTTGAAATTTTGATTTAGCGAATCACAAAAACTGCTTGTTGCCTGCCGAGTTCCACTATTAGAATGAAATAATACTTGCTATTGACATTCATACTAATAGCGGTACTTGTTGGGCAACTATTCAACATGCCAGAAGACTGAAGCGCAATATCCGGTTACTTGATTAAGAATCAAGAATGAAGATCCAAATACCAAAAAGATTACGAAAACTGCTTTTTGCCTGCCGAGTTCCACTATTAGAGTGAAATAGTACTTACTATTGACATTCATTCTAATAGCGGTACTTGTTGAGCAACGATTCAACATGCCAGAAGACTGAAACGCAACATCCGGTTACTTGAACAGGAGTCAAGAATGAAGATCCAAACACAAAAAATACCACGAAGACTGCTTGTTGCTTGCCGAGTTCCACTATTAGAATGAAATAATACTTGCTATTGACCTTCATTTTAATAGCGGTACTTGTTGGGCAACAATTCAACATGTTATTTTTTAGAAGCAGAATGTTGTCAGGATGCAAACATTAATTTATTTGTTACTCTCATTAATAGGTTGAAATTTTAATTTAGCGTATCACGAAAACGGCTTGTTGCCTGCCGAGTTCCACTATTAGAATGAAATAGTACTTGCTATTGACATTCATTTTAATAGCGGTACTTGTTGGGCAACTATTCAACATTCCAGAAGACTGAAGCGCAACATCCGGTTACTTGATCAAGAATCAAGAATAAAGATCCAAATACGAAAAAGAACACAAAGACTGCTGTGTTGTCTGCCGAGTTCCACTATTAGAATGAAATAGTACTTGCTATTGACATTCATTTTAATAGCGGTACTTGTTGGGCAACTATTCAACATGCCAGAAGACAGACGTGCAACATCCGGTTACTTGATCAAGAATCAAGAATAAAGATCCAAATACAAAAAAGAACACGAAGACTGCTGTGTTGTCTGCCGAGTTCCACTATTAGAATGAAATAGTACTTGCTATTGACATTCATTTTAATAGCGGTACTTGTTGGGCAACTATTCAACATGCCAGAAAACTGAAGCGCAACATCCGGTTACTTGATCAAGAATCAAGAATGAAGATCCAAACACAAAAAATAACACGAAGACTGCTTGTTGCTTGCCGAGTTCCACTATTAGAATGAAATAATACTTGCTATTGACCTTCATTTTAATAGCGGTACTTGTTGGGCAACAATTCAACATGATATTTTTTAGAAGCTGAATGTTGTCGGGATGTAAACATTAATTTATTTGTAACTCTAATTAAAAGGTTGAAATTTTGATTTAGCGAATCATGAAAACTGCTTGTTGCCTGCCGAATTCCACTATTAGAATGAAATAGTACTTGCTATTGACATTCATTTTAATAGCGGTACTTGTTGGGCAACGATTCGACATGCCAGAAGAGTGAAGCGCAACATCCGGTTACTTGAACAGGAGTGATGAATGAAGATCCAAACAAAAAAAATAACACGAAGACTGCTTGTTGCTTGCCGAGTTCCACTATTAGAATGAAATAATACTTGCTATTGACATTCATTTTAATAGCGGTACTTGTTGGGCAACTATTCAACATGCCAGAAGACTGACGTGCAACATCCGGTTACTTGATCAAGAATCAAGAATAAAGATCCAAATACAAAAAAGAACACGAAGACTGCTGTGTTGTCTGCCGAGTTCCACTATTAGAATGAAATAGTACTTGCTATTGACATTCATTTTAATAGCGGTACTTGTTGGGCAACCATTTAACATGCCAGAAGACTGAAGCGCAACATCCGGTTACTTGATCAAGAATCAAGAATAAAGATCCAAATACAAAAAAGAACACGAAGACTGCTGTGTTGTCTGCCGAGTTCCACTATTAGAATGAAATAGTACTTGCTATTGACATTCATTTTAATAGCGGTACTTGTTGGGCAACGATTCGACATGCCAGAAGAGTGAAGCGCAACATCCGGTTACTTGAACAGGAGTCAATAATGAAGATCCAAACACAAAAAATACCACGAAGACTGCTTGTTGCTTGCCGAGTTCCACTATTAGAATGAAATAATACTTGCTATTGACCTTCATTTTAATAGCGGTACTTGTTGGGCAACAATTCAACATGTTATTTTTTAGAAGCTGAATGTTGTCGGGATGCAAACATTAATTTATTTGTTACTCTCATTAATAGGTTGAAATTTTAATTTAGCGTATCACGAAAACGGCTTGTTGCCTGCCGAGTTCCACTATTAGAATGAAATAGTACTTGCTATTGACATTCATTTTAATAGCGGTACTTGTTGGGCAACTATTCAACATGCCAGAAGACTGAAGCGCAACATCCGGTTACTTGATCAAGAATCAAGAATAAAGATCCAAATACGAAAAAGAACACAAAGACTGCTGTGTTGTCTGCCGAGTTCCACTATTAGAATGAAATAGTACTTGCTATTGACATTCATTTTAATAGCGGTACTTGTTGGGCAACTATTCAACATGCCAGAAGACTGAAGCGCAACATCCGGTTACTTGATCAAGAATCAAGAATGAAGATCCAAACACAAAAAATAACACGAAGACCGCTTGTTGCTTGCCGAGTTCCACTATTAGAATGAAATAATACTTGCTATTGACCTTCATTTTAATAGCGGTACTTGTTGGGCAACAATTCAACATGATATTTTTTAGAAGCTGAATGTTGTCGGGATGTAAACATTAATTTATTTGTAACTCTAATTAAAAGGTTGAAATTTTGATTTAGCGAATCATGAAAACTGCTTGTTGCCTGCCGAATTCCACTATTAGAATGAAATAGTACTTGCTATTGACATTCATTTTAATAGCGGTACTTGTTGGGCAACGATTCGACATGCCAGAAGAGTGAAGCGCAACATCCGGTTACTTGAACAGGAGTGAAGAATGAAGATCCAAACACAAAAAATAACACGAAGACTGCTTGTTGCTTGCCGAGTTCCACTATTAGAATGAAATAATACTTGCTATTGACATTCATTTTAATAGCGGTACTTGTTGGGCAACTATTCAACATGCCAGAAGACTGACGTGCAACATCCGGTTACTTGATCAAGAATCAAGAATAAAGATCCAAATACAAAAAAGAACACGAAGACTGCTGTGTTGTCTGCCGAGTTCCACTATTAGAATGAAATAGTACTTGCTATTGACATTCATTTTAATAGCGGTACTTGTTGGGCAACTATTTAACATGCCAGAAGACTGAAGCGCAACATCCGGTTACTTGATCAAGAATCAAGAATAAAGATCCAAATACAAAAAAGAACACGAAGACTGCTGTGTTGTCTGCCGAGTTCCACTATTAGATTGAAATAGTACTTGCTATTGACATTCATTTTAATAGCGGTACTTGTTGGGCAACGATTCGACATGCCAGAAGAGTGAAGCGCAACATCCGGTTACTTGAACAGGAGTCAAGAATGAAGATCCAAACACAAAAAATACCACGAAGACTGCTTGTTGCTTGCCGAGTTCCACTATTAGAATGAAATAATACTTGCTATTGACCTTCATTTTAATAGCGGTACTTGTTGGGCAACAATTCAACATGTTATTTTTTAGAAGCTGAATGTTGTCGGGATGCAAACATTAATTTATTTGTTACTCTCATTAATAGGTTGAAATTTTAATTTAGCGTATCACGAAAACGGCTTGTTGCCTGCCGAGTTCCACTATTAGAATGAAATAGTACTTGCTATTGACATTCATTTTAATAGCGGTACTTGTTGGGCAACTATTCAACATGCCAGAAGACTGAAGCGCAACATCCGGTTACTTGATCAAGAATCAAGAATAAAGATCCAAATACGAAAAAGAACACAAAGACTGCTGTGTTGTCTGCCGAGTTCCACTATTAGAATGAAATAGTACTTGCTATTGACATTCATTTTAATAGCGGTACTTGTTGGGCAACTATTCAACATGCCAGAAGACTGAAGCGCAACATCCGGTTACTTGATCAAGAATCAAGAATGAAGATCCAAACACAAAAAATAACACGAAGACTGCTTGTTGCTTGCCGAGTTCCACTATTAGAATGAAATAATACTTGCTATTGACCTTCATTTTAATAGCGGTACTTGTTGGGCAACAATTCAACATGATATTTTTTAGAAGCTGAATGTTGTCGGGATGTAAACATTAATTTATTTGTAACTCTAATTAAAAGGTTGAAATTTTGATTTAGCGAATCATGAAAACTGATTGTTGTCTGCCGAATTCCACTATTAGAATGAAATAGTACTTGCTATTGACATTCATTTTAATAGCGGTACTTGTTGGGCAACGATTCGACATGCCAGAAGAGTGAAGCGCAACATCCGGTTACTTGAACAGGAGTGAAGAATGAAGATCCAAACACAAAAAATAACACGAAGACTGCTTGTTGCTTGCCGAGTTCCACTATTAGAATGAAATAATACTTGCTATTGACATTCATTTTAATAGCGGTACTTGTTGGGCAACTATTCAACATGCCAGAAGACTGACGTGCAACATCCGGTTACTTGATCAAGAATCAAGAATAAAGATCCAAATACAAAAAAGAACACGAAGACTGCTGTGTTGTCTGCCGAGTTCCACTATTAGAATGAAATAGTACTTGCTATTGACATTCATTTTAATAGCGGTACTTGTTGGGCAACTATTTAACATGCCAGAAGACTGAAGCGCAACATCCGGTTACTTGATCAAGAATCAAGAATAAAGATCCAAATACAAAAAAGAACACGAAGACTGCTGTGTTGTCTGCCGAGTTCCACTATTAGATTGAAATAGTACTTGCTATTGACATTCATTTTAATAGCGGTACTTGTTGGGCAACTATTCAACATGCCAGAAGACTGAAGCGCAACATCCGGTTACTTGATCAAGAATCAAGAATGAAGATCCAAACACAAAAAATAACACGAAGACTGCTTGTTGCTTGCCGAATTCCACTATTAGAATGAAATAGTACTTGCTATTGACATTCATTTTAATAGCGGTACTTGTTGGGCAACTATTCAACATGCCAGAAGACTGACGTGCAACATCCGGTTACTTGATCAAGAATCAAGAATAAAGATCCAAATACAAAAAAGAACACGAAGACTGCTGTGTTGTCTGCCGAGTTCCACTATTAGAATGAAATAGTACTTGCTATTGACATTCATTTTAATAGCGGTACTTGTTGGGCAACTATTCAACATGCCAGAAGACTGACGTGCATCATCCGGTTACTTGATCAAGAATCAAGAATAAAGATCCAAATACAAAAAAAAACACGAAGACTGCTGTGTTGTCTGCCGAGTTCCACTATGAGAATGAAATAGTACTTGCTATTGACATTCATTTTAATAGCGGTACTTGTTGGGCAACTATTCAACATGCCAGAAGACTGAAGCGCAACATCCGGTTACTTGATCAAGAATCAAGAATGAAGATCCAAACACAAAAAATAACACGAAGACTGCTTGTTGCTTGCCGAGTTCCACTATTAGAATGAAATAATACTTGCTATTGACCTTCATTTTAATAGCGGTACTTGTTGGGCAACAATTCAACATAACATTTTTTATAAGCCGAATGTTGTCGGGATGTTAACATTAATTTATTTGTAACTATCATTAAAAGTTTAAACTTTTAATTTAGTTAATCACGAAAACTGCTTGTTGCCTGCCGAGTTCCACTATTAGAATGAAATAATACTTGTTATATACATTCATACTAACAGCGGTAATTACTGGGCAACGTTACGACATGCCCGAAGACTGAAGCTCAATATTCGGCTGCTTGAAGAAGAATCATAAACGAAGATCTAAATACAAAAAAGAACACGAAGACTGCTGGGTTGTCTGCCAAGTTCCACTATTAGAATGAAATAATACTTGCTATTGACATTGATTCTAATAGCGGTATTTGTTGGCCAACGATTCAACATGCCAGAAACTGAAGCGCAACATCCGGTTTCTTGAACAGGAGTCAAGAATGAAGATCCAAACATGAAAAATAACACGACTTCTTGTTGCCTGCCGAGTTCCACTATTAGAATGAAATAATACTTGCTATTGACATTCATACTAATAGCGGTACTAGGTGGGCAAAGATTCAACATGCCAGAAGACTGAAGCGTAACATCCGGTTACTTGACTAAGAATGAAGAATGAAGATCCAAACACAAAAAAGAACACGAAGACTGCTTGTTGTCTGCCGAGTTCCACTATTGAATGAAATAATACTTGCTATTGACATTCATACTAATAGCTGTACTTGGTGGGCAAAGATTCAACATGCCAGAAGACTGAAGCGTAACATCCGGTTACTTGACTAAGAATGAAGAATGAAGATCCAAACACAAAAAAGAACACGAAGACTGCTTGTTGTCTGCCGAGTTCCACTATTGAATGAAATAATACTTGCTATTGACATTCATACTAATAGCGGTACTTGGTGGGCAAAGCTTCAACATGCCAGAAGACTGAAGCGTAACATCCGGTTACTTGACTAAGAATGAAGAATGAAGATCCAAACACAAAAAAGAACACGAAGACTGCTTGTTGTCTGCCGAGTTCCACTATTGAATGAAATAATACTTGCTATTGACATTCATACTAATAGCGGTGCTTGTTGGGCAACGTTTCAACATGCAAGAAGACTGAAGCGCAACATCCGGTTACTTGAACAGGAGTCAAGAATGAAAATCCAAACAAAAAAAATAACACGAAGACTGCTAGTTGCCTGCCGAGTTCCACTATTAGAATGAAATAATATTTGCTATCGACCTTCATTCTAATAGCGGTATTTATTGGGCAACAATTCAACATGTCATTTTTTTAAGCGTTTTGTAGCCGGAATGTTAACATAATTTTTTATCTAATATAAACAGGTTTAAATTGTTATTTGTTCTTAACACGAAGACTGCTTTTTGTCTGCCGAGATCCACTATTATAATGAAATAATACTTACTATTGACTTTCATTTTGATAGCGGTACTTGTTGGGCAACGATTTAAAATTAAATTAAGATAAGCGTTATGTTATCGGGTTGTTAACATTTATGTATTTTTATCTAAAATAAAGAAGTTTAAATTTTTGTTTTTTTTAACACGAAGACTGCTTGTTGTTGGTTGAGTTCCACTTTTAGAATGAAATAATACTTGCTATAGATCTTCATTCTAATTGCGGTAGGTACTTGTTGGGCATTGATTGGACGTGCAAGAAGACAGATGCGCAACATCCAGCTGCTCGAAGATGTTATATGTTATACGTTTTACTGATATGTAAAACTTAAAAAAAATTTCGAAGTTATACTTAAAACTACTACAAGATAAAAATCTTTTCAAAAAAGTCGTCTTTCGCCAATAGAAAAAAGGTATTTAATACATTCAAAGTTTTATTATAGCGCATTTGCTAGTTGTCTTATTATCGTACCA
Organism: Pararge aegeria; assembly: GCF_905163445.1. Lineage (NCBI taxonomy): Eukaryota > Metazoa > Arthropoda > Insecta > Lepidoptera > Nymphalidae > Pararge > Pararge aegeria. The sequence continues at coordinate 13,223,411 of NC_053199.1, read as the reverse complement.
CCAAGTCTTACTCAACATTAAAATTCGGGATTTTTGTACAGTTGAATCAATTCAATCACCGGAACGAGCCCGCAGACTTTGACAATTGAAACTGTACACTGTCAAAGCTTTTTTTGATAAACTAAAATGTCGACTATAGCTTAGTTAATGGTGTCGGTTTTTTGTGACGGTGTCGGCGCGCGCATCGTATACGTTTACACTCATCATTTTTTTCTTAAAAAAGTACGTATGACTTCAAAATATTTAAATTTGATTAATAGGCTTGCGTGATCCATTAATACTCACTTTTACGCATGTATAATATTAATAACAATTATAACATACATTTATTTTCAGGCAATAATGCTTTATAATAGATTGGTTCTTAAGTTGAAATTGGTTGCACATCTTTAATTTTAAATGATTATAATAATAATACTCCAAAAGTTTGTTGGTTACATTGTCCTTTTTATACAACCTAATTAAACATTTATTTATTTATTTATTTAAACAACTTTATTGCATAATAAAGGAAACTCATACAGAAACACTTAAATTAACATAAATTATATGCAAAAGGCGGCCTTATCACTAACAGTGATCTCTTCCAGGCTACCTTAACTATTGGAATAAGGCAATGAGAGACGGGAAATCGCAATTATATATAAAAAATATATACATATATATATATATATATATATATTATATGCATAAACATGTCGATTTTAGGTATAGAAGTAGATGAAAGGACGAAGAGTAACATAGAATACTTTATATCTCAGAAAAACAAACGGTTCCCGCGTGTATAAAAAGCGTTATAAACCTAGATGGCTTAACGCGGGCAACAGCTAGTAGCAATTGAATTTTACCAAATTGCCCAATGTACTCGAAACGTTCCTTTAATGGAATCAAATAAACAAACCGGCCACTGTTGATGACAACAGGTAACGAGGAAATACTCGATTTATCAGGACTTCAAGAGAGTATAATTAGAATAAATCTTGGCAATTGAACAAATATTTGATGATTTGCGAAGCGATGCCGACATCTGCAAATTTTATTATTGAAATTATAAATTACTGAGTTATTAGCAACTTTATAGATTTTCAAGTTTTCAAAAGTTAGCTCTTAATTAAGATAGTACCGGGTTAATCGGCATACTTACCCGTAATCGGTATCTACACGTTATCGTAATGGAATGCTTAAGTGGGTCTACACCGAAAACTTATTGTTGTTTTTAAAATTCACTGACAGACGCCTATGCCATATTTTTAGGATGGAGTATTCCAAACACAAATCGTAGCGCGTCGCAAAACCGTAGCGACACTTAACTAACTGACGGTTAAAACGTCTAATTTCTCATGAAATTTTTAACGTTTTCTTTGACATATGCCCGTCTCTAGAAGCAAACAACAATGCTTGAATTTTTATCGTAATCAGTGCTTTTTTCGTTATAAACTTTTAACAAACCTAACTAAATAACCAAGCAGTAAACCAACCAATAGCAGTTTCAGTTGTCACATCTAGCTGTGGATGAATCCATGTTACCTATGCAGTGACATAGCCGCGGCTCGCGTCAGCAGTTGGCCGTCGATATGATTTTGATGCGATGGTACTTCAAAACTACCCACTTACAGTTTACAATTCATTTATTGTGCGCTCGAAGAGGCAATTTTATATAGTTACCCTCTTTTTGTAAATTAGCCTGTAAGTTCCATTTAAATGGAAATTCCTTTATGGAACATTAAATATCTTAAACCAGACCAGATAGGATAAAAAGTATTGTATAGAAGCAGGCGTGGCGTTACTTTGCGGAAATCCATGATATATTATCAAAATTAAGCTTAATTTGCTATACTCCGCGAAAATCAATCCTTATTACTGATATATAAATCTTGAAAAAAAGTTCGAATTGAGCAGATCCCAAACAGATCCTCAATACATGTATTGCCGGGGATCTGTTTGGTGTGGAGTATAAGGATTGAAGAAATTATAAATTACACCACACAGATTCTCCTGCTTATCGCGGAGTATAGCAAATTAAGGTTAATTTTGATAGGATAAAAAGTACGCAATGGTGATAGGAATTTCGTGGAAAACTTCAATTTTGTTTTAAGCGATTATGATCCTTATTTGACAATCTTGATAATACTGTTCGAGAGTTGAACGAACGGTTTAGGGCTTGGTGCGACCGAAAGCGCTGATGTAAGCACAAGCACTCTTAAGTCGTACTGAAGGGTTCGCTGCACTTTTATTGTTTACTAGCTGTTGCCTGTGACTTCGACCGCGTTTGTTTTTGTTTTTAAAGTATCTCGTAGAAACAGTTTATTTGGGAGATGTATGGCATTCAATTAAGGTTTAAAAATTTAATTTTCGTTCAGGTTTGTTTCCTTAAATTTTGAATACTGTCATATTAATATCCTTCATGATAAAACTATTGTTTTAGAAGTATAAGAATGAATATTACGACACTAATATAACCCATTTTTGTATACCGTAGAAACAGTTTATTTGGGAGATGTATGGCATTCAATTAAGGTTTAAAAATTTAAGTTTCGTTCAGGTTTGTTTTCTTAAATTTTGAATACTGTCATATTAATACCCTTCACGATAAAACTATTGTTTAAGAAGTATAAGAATGAATATTACGACACTAATATAACCCATTTTTGTATACCGTAGAAACAGTTTATTTGGGAGATGTATGGCATTCAATTAAGGTTTAAAAATTTAAGTTTCGTTCAGTTTTGTTTTCTTAAATTTTGAATACTGTCATATTAATACCCTTCACGATAAAACTATTGTTTAAGAAGTATAAGAATGAATATTACGACACTAATATAACCCATTTTTGTATACCGTAGAAACAGTTTATTTGGGAGATGTATGGCATTCAATTAAGGTTTAAATATTAATCCCTCCCGGATTTTTTTGTAGGTAATAATGGGTACTTTAGCCACGTAGACCATAATTTTCATGTATCGTCAATAGTTGGCTCAGCGCACGCCAAATAATAATTTTTATAGGCGAACTTTTGTTACTTTATTGCAATTTTCTTAAAAATCTTTTTTTTCTTTTCAATAAACTATAGCCCTCGTTATTTCGTGATAGTTAAGCTTTCTTTTTGGGAAGACATGGTTAAATTTGGTCTAAGCCTACACAAACAAACAAACAAATTTAAAAAATCTTTCCTCTTTGTGATATTTAAAAAATGAAAAAAAAAAAACAGTAACACCATTTAAAATCCTAAGACAGAAATCGAGTATTCCTTAACCATAACCTTCTCAACACAGTTGCGGATGCAACCCAGCTTATTGTAATAAGAGAATCGAACGTTCTGGTACGGAATTTATTTCCGTACGAAAACCGATAATTTCTAAATTCACGTGACTCGTATCGATATCGAAATAGTGCAAGTGAACATTTACATAGAAATGGTGTACATTAGAGTTGCGAACTCACTTATATCGGCTAGAATGTACTTTACTCGCAATGGATATTTATGCATTAAGTTCGATAAGTTAACTTATATTTAAGTTGTAGTGTATGGAGTTCCTTAAAGCGGCCCAGTGGTTAGAACTTCCGCTTCACTTTTTTTTTTTTCTAAGTTATCTGCGTTTTAGTTTTAAGCAATTAAAATATCACCGGCTTTAACGGTGAAGGCAAACATCGTAAGGAATCCTACTGGTCCAAGTTCTCCATAATGTTCTCATAGTTCATCTCGTGTTGGACTGCGGCTTAAACCCTTCTCATTGTCTGAGGAAACCCGTGCCCTGTAGTGGGCGGTGGGTTGATATGATAATTACATTTAATGTACGGACGTAAATGAACCAATGAAATTGAAGATTTAGTTTGGATTTCGATTATTATGTTCACGTGGATAAATGAAACCTATTTATTGTGTAGGATAGTGAGAATTACACAAAAAAATATACTAACAAATATAACCTACTACTTACGATAATATTATTTACAATATTTATCACACTGCGATGTTGTTTCAACGAATGCCGGAAAAAATACGACATGCAAGTGCTCGCACATTGCTCGGAGAATCTTATTATTAAAGTGACGTAATTGTTCCTAAACGGAAGCGATTCTGGATTCAAATGTTTTCTCGTGATTTTTTTAGAACTTTTAAATAGGAACGGCATGATGATAAAAGTTTACGCATCGCACGCATCGGATGTTTTTGCAACCTTTTTCATTGATGCTTCGTTCTTACTGGTCGTAGCGAGATGTTATATAGCCCATAGCCTGCCTTGATAAAATGACTACACACAAAATATATTTTCAACTCGAATTTATAGTTCTTGAGATAAGCGCGTTCTACAAAACGAACTCTTTAGCTTTGAATGAATGAATATACTATTATTGCACACCACAAAATGTACATAAAAAAAAGAAAAGTATAACAAAACAACGTATACATTTCGCTTCATAGCGATTTCATCCAGGCGGATTTCAACCAATGGCGAAGAAAACAAATATAGATAATAGTTTGGTGGTGCACATATACATATACCCATAAAAAATAAATAAATATAACTTAAATAAATATATATAAAACAATATAGCTTTATAATTTAAGTATAGATAAAAAAAAACCTTTTCTTTACACACTTTTCTTTTGTTTCAGGTGAGATGGGTGATGCAGCAAAGGGAGCTTAGAAGAATGAAGCGAGACCACAACCCTCGACATGTCATGCGTCAATCCAGCACGCCATCGTTTCCTGATCCACTTTTCAAAGAACAGTGGTATTTGGTAAGTTAACTTGATTACCTAACGTAAGTCCACCAATCCGCACTGGGCCAGCGTGGTGGACTACGGCCTTAGCCCCTTCTCATTGTGGGAGGAGACCCGTGCCCTGTAGTGGACCGGTAGCGGGTTAATATGATGATGAGTCCTAGTTTATAAGCTCTATCGAATCGTCAAGTCAGTCTTTGTTGTGACTCTACCACTGGTTCGGATGGCAGATTCCTAAGAGAGAGAGAGCTGGCAAGAAACTTAGCAGATGACTTGTTCTCAACATCTTTTTACAGTTTAAAAATCTTAAAATTTTTGAAGTTAACTTCTTATGGCGCGTTAGGGAAAAATGGTGAGAGTAATTTTTTATGATGCGACACTGTCACAAAAAACCGACATCACGAAGTTAGAATTGTAATCAACATTTTAGTTTTTCTAAGAAAGGTTTGATAATTGACTTGCAATAATTCATACAATCCCTTTTTCTATTGTAATTTTTTATACAAACGTAGAATAAGGTGAAAGATAATCTCTTCTACTCTAGAGATATAGATAAGATCTTGTTACGCCAAAGAATTACAACTTCTTACGCGTGTACATGAGTACACACACTTTTTTTCTATCTTGTGAGAGATGAGAACGGAGCATTTCTTCCAAGCAGCCTTTTCGTCAAAAAATTACCAACTACACGATAGTTCAATTTGTCGATTTATTAAATATTAGCATTCCTTATAAGTTGAACCGGTTTTTTATATACTTTAGCTGACATGAAAATGATCGCTGACCATCAGCCAGTGCAGTGGATATTTTGTCGAATTATATATTTATCATGCTGATTGATAATTTATTAATTATTTAGTGGAGGTACTTAATACATAATAAAATTAAGGTTATTATCGGCTTTAGTAATACTCTTTAGTAATCGGCAATAGTAATTCTATACCGGCCAGTAAGTATTTTTTCGAGACAGATTATTTTTGGGTTATTGAAATGTTTCATATTTATAAATTTAAATATAGTAAAAAGTCTTTATCTTTAAATGCTTTATTAAGAACAGTGAAAATGAGTCAAAACGACAGTAATGTTCGAGCTATAAGCCTATTTTGAGGTTGGTGCTGATTGGTCTTTTTTACACGCTTTATATTAGCTTCACCTGTATGTATGTTTGTAACCGACTCCTTTGAACTTGATTTTGACCCTCTTCAAACGGTCTGATCTCGTTCAAACTTTGTAGATGTATCGAGAATCTATGACAATTCACGTATTTGGTAAGATTATTAAATTTTTCAATTTTTGAAGATTTCTGTTAATTTATATAATTTTCATCTATAGTGGATAGGGCAGGAATGATGTTAATTTTAATTTCCAAGCATTATCTCTAGCCGATTTCTCTAATATTAACAAATTTGATCGTGAATAGTTAACCGATTAATTTAGCTATAATAAAAAAAGTAGTTTAAGAAAAACTAAAAATCACTTTACAAATTAGTTTGTTTATTTATAACAAGCGTGTTTTTTTTAGATTTTTAAAACTATTAATTTATTGTTGAACGAATTGTAGAACTGCTCTATGTGTAACTGGAATGATTTATTATAGTTTGCGTTTATCGAACCCTTTTAAATTATTTCAACCAATTTGTGGATATATAATGGAAGATTTTCTCTGCGTTTGTTGTAGATATCTGTTTCCAAAATGATACCTAACGTGTTTGGCTTTCATATATTTTTTATATATGAAACTACCGTTGTAATCAAATCAAATCATCTTTATTTTCTAAATGTAGTAAAGTTTTGGTATTCGTTCGTTTTAAAATGCTCACATTTCGCCATAGTGATATGGCGTACAAATAATTTATAATAATACTAGCGGAGCCCAGCGCCATCTGTCGGGCTGATTTGTGAATCTAAACCATCCAGGGTGCCAAAAAAATGCATTCAAATCGGTCCAGCCGTTTAGGAGGAGTTCAGTGACATACACACGCACACAAATGATTAAAAATACTTTATTTATTTATAATATTTATTAAAATTACTGGATATTATTTATTACTAATTATATCATTAAAATTATGTTAGGTACAATGCGTTTAACTTATCATTCTGCCAAGGTAGGCAGAATGATAAGTGTTAAAAACATAAAACCAGGTTATACAAGCACATTTCAAAAGTGCTTTTAAAGTACTTAAAATATTTAAATATTCCCTACTTTAAATATTATATTGGATATAATCAAATTAGGTCATGGTGACATTGACCCAATTCGGTTCATCTTGATAAAACCTGTATATATGTATGAATATTTTTTCAGGTATTTTCACCGGTTTCACACATTATAAATATTATTTTTATCACTTTAATAGCATTTATTTATTGAAAAATTCACATTTAGGTTCTTCATTATTTCGCGACTTCTTCATTATTATATAACGACTTTTTAATGCCAGGGTAGCAGAAGTATTTCTTCTCATTTTAACCGAGGGATTTAACGTATATAAATTGCAATAAAAGCTTTTTGAAATAAATTTTGACGGCAATAATGGCACAGTGGTGAGCCCTGTGGTGTTATAATTATTGGGTTCGATCTCCCTCTGAGGAAAATTTGAAAATTGTATAAAATTTTACACTAAATTACCGGTTGATATCTTGAAGATGTCTCTTAAAAAGTACAAGTTTGTGTCAAGTGAAAGCTTATAGAAAAGTCCTATTATAGTATACAGGATTACGTAAACGATAAAAAAGCTTGGGTGTGAGTTGGTTGGTTGGCTCTAAATTGGTTGCTTCTTAAATATTTTCAAATGAAATTGTGAGATGGTGATAACAAAAAAACACCCAGCTTAGTTTGTTGTGGGCTTCTTTTTAGACCAGGGCTTTTGGAAACCTCGTAGCTGTAGTTTAAAGTTTACGAATGTAGTAATCGCCATCATTACTCACTACTCATGCACACATTTTGTATGTAATGACCGCATCAAAAGTGCCATCTATGAGCCTATTTCAATGAAGAAATATTTGACTTTTACTTTGACTTTGACTTAATAATTCGGTCTCTGGTCTGGTCTGGTGAGAGGCTTTTACTGTAGCTAGAGCTAGTTACAAAGCTAACTGTAGTTGAACTAAGAAAATACATAGTGTGATTCAAATTTATTTATTATAGACTAGCCGTTTCCCGCCCGCTTCGCTGGGCGAATTGAAAAAGGAAATAAATTACATTTTATGTTTCATTTTTATTTTTTTTTTCATATTTTTATTATTCTCCTTTTTTTTATTTTTGTATGAACATAAATAGGCCCCGCGGATAGAACTGTATTTACAGCATCGATATTTTTTAGGCTTACTCAAATTCCAAATTCCATCGATTTAGCCTGTATCTTTCATCCAGGTGATTTTTCTCACTAATATTCATTGTAACTTTCAATGTGCAATCATTATAACATTTCCGTGCCTTTCTTCCAAAAATTAATAATAATTGACATGAAGAAAAAAATTTGAAATGAGCATTGAATGTTTAAGTTAAAGTCATTGCAAGTCTCATATGTGAAGTTGAAATCTGTCTAGGTTCAAGTGCGACGAATTTTCTGTTAACTCTTATAGAAAATTAATTGTGCATGTTTTTTATGAATTCTATTGGAATAAGTAACTAAATTTCTTTTCCACATCTCATGTGCTTGGAAAATGCATTCATTTTAATCTGTTACATTGCCGCGATCCCGCAATAAAAGAATTCGTCGGTTATGTCGTCTGCAAAAGTAAAATGAATGTAAAATTCTTAGTCCGTTGATTGGATAGCTACATGTAAAGTTAAGTTTTTGAAACCTCTCAATGACTTTTTCTCCGCTGCCAAAAAGACGATTGTTGTAAGGAAATATACGAATATCCCTACATACACGAATATCCCCACCAAATTTGGAGTCTGTAGAAGTTACAGGTTAGAAATAAAATTTTTAGATTTTAACACCCACCCCCGCAATTCCTGTCGGAAGTAGACTTTATTGAAATCCATTTTGAGATGTTCTTTATGTGAATAATAAAAGATTCCTACCATATTTAGAATTTTTAGAAGCTATATTTCGAAATTAAATTTTTTTATTGTTAACACCCACCCCCGCGAACCTTATTGGAGGTGATTCATTGTAAAATCCGCTCGAAGATCATTTTTATATTACATATAGAACACTCTCACTAAATTTGGAGTCTATAGGAGCTATCGCTCGGAAATTGAAAATTTTCATTGTTAACGCCCCCGCAATCTTATTTGGGGTGGGATATCGTAAAATTTGTTCATAAATCATTTTTACATCACTTATAGAAAATTCCTACAAAATTTGGAGCTTGTAGGAGCTTTAGCTGGAAAATTAAAAATATTAATTGTTAATACCCACCCCCGCAACCCCCTGTGGGGTGAGCTATCGTAAAATTCGTACATAGCCTATTTCTACACCTCTTACAGAAGATTCCTACCAAATTTGAAGTCTATAGGAGCTATAGTTTAAAAACGGGAATTGTTCATTGTTAACGCCCCCGCAATCCCCTTTGGGGAATGAATTTCTTAAAATCTATTCATAGCTGACCTCTACATAGCAAAAGTAATATTCCTACCAAGTTTCACGTTTCTAAGTCTTATGGTTCCCGAGATTTCGTGGTGAGTGACTATATAGATGGGAATTCTTCGATTATCATCGAAATTTTTAACTTTTTATCGGGCTTTTTTAAAATTTTCTTACATACAAAACTTTCTCCTGACAATTCTTAAGATAAAAAAAAGCCCAATTGGTCCAGCCGTTCTCCACTACCGTGAGTATATTCTTAGCTGAATGTAAAAAACCATAATCCGTTTAATACAATCTGTTGAAATCCATGAAAACAAAAGAATCAAGAAAAAATGCTTATCTTTTGTTTTTATTAGCGGGATAAATGTTCATAAAAGTAAAACAGCAATAAAAAAATGAAGGAATGTTGGAATTCAAAAAAATAGATAGCCATAAACCATCTAGGAAAAATTTCGCATCGAATGGTGGTAGTTTCATGTCGATACGATCAGTGGTTTAGGCGTGATTGAGCCTCAAACGAAGACCATTTTCATTATATATATATAGATAGCAAAAAGTCCATTTGGATTAGTAACAATGGAAGCTTATATATTAGTAACCTAGATAAGGTTAGTAACAATAAAACTCATCACTATGTAAGTACCTTATAGCTAACATGGATTGAGTCCTCTAATTAAGTAAATTAATCAGAGGACTATCTATTCCAAAAAAAAAAAAAAAACAAAATTCATTTATTTCAAGTAGGCCTAATATAAGCACTTTTGAAACAGCATTTTGCCGACAATCATGCGCAGGATGCCGTTGATGCTCCCTCGGACACTGCTCAGAAGCGAGGCGGTCTTCTTACGCCAGATGGCGTCAAAGCCATAAGCGTAAGTCAGTCGCAGTCTGTCTTGCCTCGAGAATATCGTTAATACACTTTCAAACCGAGGCAGCCGCAACGCGTTATTTTATTGTACCCACAAAGCGCTGTAATCCTTTCACGTGAACCGGGACCACAGGTTCGCCGTGTATAAGGATGTACTCTACGCTTTGAGTAGTTTAGGCTGTATTTTTTTTCTTGGAATTCTGCATTTTTTAGATTAAGAAATACAATAAATCCTTATTATATTTAGTCAGTTACACAAAATAAGATTGATGTTGCCCCATATCCAATGTTTTGCATTGCCAAGTAGCAGGAGTTATTAACTGTGTTGGTTTTGTAGAACGGTGGAGCAGCGGATGGCCTAGACATGAACGTGGGATACGCTTGGACAAAAGGCTATACGGGGAAAGGTGTAGTTATAACAATACTGGACGACGGGATACAGCCTAATCATCCGGATCTTCTGCAGAATTACGTAAGTTCAAGATTTTTTCTAATCTTCTTTACACAGTAGGAAAGCGAAGTCGCTCACTACTATTTAAACATATTTTATGTAATGAAAGTATCAAAAGTGCCATCTATGAGCCTATTTGAATAAATAAATATTTTACTTTTACTTTGACTTTTTACTTCATAATATCGCTGGTCTGGTCTAATGAGAGGCTTCTACTGCAGTGTAGCAAATTAAGCTTAATTTTCATAAAGTCGCTCGCGCCATTTGTATGCTTAGATTTTGTAGAATACGCAACGGATTTCAATGAAGCCATCAGTAATGGATAAAGTGAAAATATATAATTTTTACCTATAATGGAATGAAATATCAGTTCATTTTATTTTTATAATACATATCATACGCTACGTCTATCTTAATATTGCCGATTCCGAAGTCCTTATATGCTTTTATATACGTTTTATAGCCACTGTAGCTGCGTTTGAAAATTTATAAAATAAATAATATAGTAGAGAGAAGTAAAGAAATTCATAGATTAAAAATCTATGAATTTCTTTTCTTCACATACTTAAGGGTCATGTGTACCAATCATATTTTTGTGCGCTTACATTATAAGATCGTTTAAATAGATTGATGAAGATAAAGCATTAGTATCTAAAGATAATAGATAATATAGCCTACTGAGTAAGGCTTCGCCTTTTTTTTTTTCATGGAGACCGAGTTCGAGCCCAGGCACGCCACACTAACTTTACGGAGTTACGTGCGTCTTCAATTAAAGCAATTTATAATAATAATGATAATAATAAAATCTTTATTTTATCAAAATAAACGTATACATTTCATGAGTGTGAAGCCCTATCTCCTGCGGTAGTTTAAACTGTGTTACAGGAGACAGTGTCTTCTCTTTATCTATGGTCTTATTAACAAACGTTTGACAATTTTACAGGGAAAATTATATAAAGGGAAAAAAAATAAAAATAAGATAATTATATAAATTTTTGAAGCGGGTGCTAAGGTTCATTTGATTTGTTTTTTGGGTGTGCGCGTGTTTTTGTATGTGTGTGTGCGTGTGTGCGCGTGTGTATTTGTGTGTAATTTATTTTTTATTTTTTTCAATTTTAATTTTAAAATGCTATACTCTGCGAAAAGCAGGAGAATCTGTATGGAGTAATTTATAATTTCTTCAATCCTTATACTCCATACAAAACAGATTTTCGGCAATGTAACCTCTACGCACGTTTCGCTCCGAAACCGGAGCATATTCAGGCGATGTTGACTTTACAATAAATAATTGTTAAGTGAAAAATTCACTTAATGTGTCGCCTTTTATACCTTTCTGATTCCGCCCCCCCCCTTATCTATCTAAGCCCCTCCCAAATCCAATTTTTAAGCAATTTAAATATCACGTTGAGGGAAAACGTCGTGAGGAAACATGCTTGAGAATAACGTCAATAATGTTCTCAAAGGGCGTGTGAAGTCCACCAATCCGCACTTGGCCAGCGTGGTAGACTACGGCCTTACGGGTTTACCCCTCGATAATGGGTTGATGATGATGATGATGAAAAAAAAAAAAGTAAAAGATGAGACATTGCACCCGTGCGATATCGAGGCGGGTAATTAATTATATTTATAGCTAGCGAGCTAAATTACTTACCTAACTGTTACCGGCGTTCATCATTCGCGTTTATTACGGTTTTATTTAATTCCGTAGAACCATTTGAACATTTTTTTTTAAATTTCGTTTTTGATTATTACTGTTTTTAATTATTGTGTTATTATATATAATAGTGTAGATGGGTCATAGTTAACAAATAAAGAATTATTATTATTTTTATTATTGTTTTTTATTTTTTTTTCAAGAATAAAAAGTAGCTCTCCGTTTTTTTAACTAAATCAATGCAAAATATCTTGTTGATTGCTAGCTTAGTTGCGGCGTAAAGGTAGTACAAACAAATGAACACACTTTTGCATTTATAATAATTAGTTAGGATTTTCTTGCAATGTCTCGCAAAAATTAGTATTTATTATGTTTTGTTTGCTTTTATCAGGGAGGTTAAGGAGAAAAAAAAATTAGGATAACCAACAGAAATAGTAGAAAATTTAAAAACCCACCATCGGTAATCATAATTGTTAATTGCCACTTCGTAATAATATTTGTATGTAAACACGGTATATTACTATTTCGTTTATTTATTTACTAGCTATTGCCCGCTACTCGCGGTCTGCCTTTGATTTTGTTTTTTGATGTGGCATTCTATTTAGTTGTAGTTCTAAAAAAATTAAAAGTATTCAGTATCGTATACTTACAGTACAGTATAAGCCTTAAATGAGGGGTTTGCTGCTGTCTGCTGAGGAGTTCTGTCCTCTATCTCCAACCACATTCATCAGATTTACACAAATTAGTTAATTTATTTATTAGTTAATAACCTCTATAGTACATAAATAATTATTTAAATCGGTTATAATTTGTCGGAGTAAAACACCTTAATGTCGGGATAAAAAGTATCCTATATTACTCCTAACACTTCCAAAAATATGTTTACAAAGTTTCATGTCGATCGGTTAAGTAGTTTTTGGGTGAAAGCGTAACAAACAAACTTACATTTACATTTATAATATTAGTAGGGATTAAGAGCACTAAAAAATGCATATTACACGTTTTTACACACAAAAACATGGACTGATATGCACGTCAATTGCAAGTGCACATAGCATTGACAAAGCGTCATGTAAACTTAATTTGATAAAAATATAGTAGAAGCATATTGTCTGTTTGTTTGTCGACATCCCTGGTGGTGAGCGCTGTGGTCCCATAACTGAGAGGTCCCGGATGCGATCCCCAGTAGAGGCAGTTTGTGAATTTATAATTTTGGTCTGGTCTGGTCTGGTCTGGTCTGGTGGTCTAAACCCTTAACAGGTTAGCCCGCTACCATCTCATACTGCATCATCACTTACCTAATTTGTAGCTGGATAAAATTAAAAAAAAAACTTGAAATATATTTAGAACTTTCTGTCCAAGTTATTTTCATATATTACATAACATGCCTTTGCGAGAGTCTGACAGTGTTGTGGCTTAAAATTTACGCTATCAAAAGTTAGAAAAAAGCTGCCACAGCTCGAAAAGTTTAATAGAGTAATTTTTGTCACGAATTTCCACCGCTTCTGAAATAGGAAGCCAGTTTTATACGGGATAGTTAATCAGACTAGGGACTTTTTGCTACGAAACTTTTTGTCGCATAGAAGACACGCCAAAGGCAAATTATTAAACTTACTAACCCTGTACGTTGTTTTTTGGATGTGGACCCTTCAATCAAACTCAACAAGCTAAATTCTAATAAAATTTGGTATGACAGTTATTTTTTTCTTAAAAAAGGAGACAATATTTTGACTAACCGCTATATCAACTAGCTAATTGACAGCTACTCATAATAAGTAATACTTTTTTTATCAATTTTTAATAGTGTTTTTTATGTTTCTTTTATAATTTCATAGTTGAAAATTTAAAAAAAAAGTATATAAATAAATGATAGAATTATAGTTAAACTTAAATTTTATAAATGCGATAATAGGTATTTTAGCATTTAAATAGTTTTTCAATATTATTTTGTCCATTATTCAATCAGCTTAGAAATAATGATTTGGCCCTAATAATTTTATTCGCTTTATTGAAATAAGAATTATTATTACATTATTTGGCTTATTATATTATAAATAAATGCTTAATATTTTTTTATTAGAATTATTTGGTAACAATGATTAATTAAGATTTCTACGCTATTATAGAACAGAATAAATAAAATACGGTAATAATTAAAAACTGAATCAAAATATTACATTAGATATTAAATATACAAAATAATTACAAATTATAATTTCTGGCTAAAAAAAACAATACATATAGTTTGATAAAGATCTTGTAAATTACACAGACGTAGCTATCTATTAATGCCTTCAGAAAGCCATTAGTGCATACCAGCGTTTTTTTTTTGTATTATGAAAATTATGCTTATTTGCTATACTCAGCACTACATTTACTAACCAATCAGATCTTTGGCAATGTACCCTCCATTCCCTTCATTACACCATCCCATGAGGGTACACTACCGAAGATCTGTTTGGTGTGGAGTATAAAGATCGAGGAAATTATAACTATAACACTATACAGATTCTCCTGCTTTTCGGGGAGTATGGCAAGCTAACCTTAATTTTCAAAATATAGCATGGAATTCCGCCTAACGCCTGCTTCTATTCAATATTTAACTTTCTTTTCATCAAGGATGTTATTCGTTTCCGTATGTTACTCTCTCTAAAATACGGTTTTTTAATGAGGATTTAAACCATGAATGGAATTTAACTAATAAATAAATAAAAAATAAATAAATACACTACGACAATACACACACCGCCATCAAGTCCCAAAGTAAGCGTAGCTTGTGTTATGGGTCCTAAGATAACTGATAAATATTTTTATGAATAATATACATAAATACTTCTAATATACATATAAACACCCAGACACTGAAAAACATTCATGTTCATCACACAAACATTTTCCAGTTGTGGGAATCGAACCCACGGCCTCGGACTCAGAAAGCAGGGTCGCCGGTAATGACGATTATTTGGTTAAGATGTGTTTTAAAAAAATTTGAAATGTTTTCTCTCGAGTGACAATAGTTTGTTTTCACGCTCAACAGCATCTCCGATGTAATAGTATTTAAGACTACGTCTGGGTTGGGTTATTGCATCTCCCGCCCCATTCGTACTTAAGTTTCATTGCCTTAAAGGGATTTCGAGGTACGTTTGCGGTATCAATAACTATTACACCTTAAGATTATTGAGTCTATTTGTTGTTTGTATTCAATGGTGGTTGAATTATTTAATGCAGAGGTTGGGTTATTAGTTTGTCTTGTTTGGCCTTGGCTAGTTACCACAAGGACGTGCCGCCAAGCAATATAGCGTTTCGGTACGAGGCCCATACACCATAAGAGTATGGGTTTCATAGAATTCTTCTACCTTTAATCACAGAATTAAGAACATACCCCATTCAGCCATTATTGTATATGCAGTGTATTGTGTCCAAAAACAGTGAAAACGCGCTTCACTTCACACCCGCGGAATGTTGCTAGCTCACAAACTTTTCTCATTTTCCCCATTTCTTGGTAAGCGTTTAGAACATCAAAGGTAAAAGAGCGCAGTCAAGGGCAAACATCTTGTAATGTGTATAAAAAACTATTAGTTATCAGAGTTCAAAGTACAGGCAATAAAGCTGAAAAAAAATGGTCAAATACGACTTGGACTTTCACATGAATGGTTCAGTACTGCGGATGAAATAACTAAACCGTTTCTTGTATATTATATAGCCCCCTTTTATATTCAACATCACTTTATTTTCATTATTCGCTTTTAAAGCGAAACTATAGAAATACAAGTTCAGTGAAAATTTCAACTTTTTACTTATTACGGTTTATGAGATACAGCCCGCTGACAGACAGGCGGATGAACAGATTGACAGAAGAAGCAAAGCGATAGTCCCGTTGGTACCTTTCGGGCATGGAACCCTAAAAATAAATCTGCGATTTTTTTTAAAATAAATGCCAGTGATAATATTTAAAATTTTGACTGAGAGTTTTTAGAGATATTTAGTTTGATAAAATTCATTAATTATGTTGATAAAATTTATCAAATACCTATCTCAGAATGAAAGTTAAGAATAATATTCATAGTTTGCAACATTTCAAATATTTATTAAAATTCCGTAAAGTAAGAATTTAAAAGAATTTTGATCTTTACTATTTTATTTTCCAAAATAAATAAAAACCTTTACTGATGGTTTCATTACAAAAATGTATTTATATTTGTTGATAAATATTGATGTAGTCGCAATTCACCATGTGTAATTTGTACTGAAAGAGAAATATAACAATAATCTACTGTTGTCACAACAAAAAACATATTACTTACTTTATACTTTATAAAATATTAATATTTTGAAGTGAAATTTTCTTTAGGTACGTGAAGCACTTTTTCTGTGAACAAAATCATAGAACTTTATCGTCACCACACGCTTCCCACGAGCTTTATGTATACTGTACATGGATATACCTCTGTGCGTTATAAGAATACATTATAGTTTAAATTGGTCTCTTCTTTACAAAAAAAATAAAATAAAAATTATTATAATCACAATACAATAATTAACACGTTATTTACTTTTCCCTTGTATCGGGAGTCCCTAAAATCTGCCCCGCATGTTTTTTTTTAAGTTAATGTGATAATATTTTCTAGGATCCAGCGGCATCAACTGACATAAATGGGAACGATACGGATCCGACGCCCCAGGACAATGGAGATAATAAACATGGCACCCGATGTGCGGGAGAAGTCGCTGCGGTTGCCTACAACAAATACTGCGGTGTAGGCATAGCGTACAATGCTAGCATAGGAGGCATAAGAATGCTTGATGGCCTAGTTAACGACGCAGTGGAAGCTAAAGCGCTAGGCTTCAATACACACCACATAGACATCTATAGCGCTTCCTGGGGACCCGAGGACGACGGGAAAACTGTAGACGGACCGGGCCCCTTAGCTAGAAGGTATTGTCTAAATACTATTAAAAGAGATAGCTGCCGGCGAGCTCATTAAAAACAGCTTTTTTGTTTCAGGGCTTTTATAAATGGCGTAACAAATGGAAGAGGAGGAAAAGGGTCTATTTTTATATGGGCATCGGGAAACGGCGGGAGGCACACCGATTCCTGTAACTGTGATGGCTATGCAAATAGCATATTTACTATATCAATTTCTAGTGCTACTCAAGGGGGTTATAAGCCTTGGTACTTAGAAGAATGTTCCTCAACTTTAGCTTCGACGTATAGTTCTGGTACTCCTGGTAGAGATAAAAGTGTAGCCACTGTTGACATGGATGTCCAATTAAGGCCTGATCACATATGCACCGTGGATCATACGGGTACCTCGGCGTCGGCACCGTTAGCGGCGGGAATTTGCGCTTTGGCACTAGAAGCTAACTCCTTACTAACTTGGAGAGATATGCAACATCTTATCGTAATGACTTCCAGGTCACAGCCATTAGATAAAGAGGAAGGGTGGATCGTTAATGGTGTGATGCGAAAAGTAAGTCATAAATTTGGTTACGGACTTATGGACGCTGGTCAAATGGTTTCGCTGGCCGAACAATGGATAAATGTACCGCCGCAACACATATGTAAGTCTCAAGAAATAAACGAGGACAGGTCGATCGAGATTTCCTTTGGCTATACGATATCCGTTCACATGGACGTAAATGGCTGTAGTGGTACGATAAACGAGGTCAGATTTTTGGAACATGTTCAATGTAAAATTTCACTGAGTTTTTTTCCTAGAGGAAACTTACGGATACTGCTTACGTCACCAATGGGTACTACGTCTACCCTTTTGTTGGAAAGGACGCACGATGCCACTAGTTCAAACTTCGACGATTGGCCGTTCTTAAGTGTTCACTTTTGGGGTGAAAATGCGGAGGGAAGATGGACACTTCAAATAATAAACGCAGGAAATAATCACGTTACCCAGCCAGGGGTATTGAAAAAATGGCAGCTTATTTTCTACGGTACAGCCACGGATCCAATAAGATTACGAAATAAAAGTTATTTCAATTCCAATAACGTTCAACAAGAGGAGAAGCCTTATCACATTAACGATGTATATGACGCGTCGGAATATTCCCACTTTCTCAATGAAATTGAACTCGGCATTTCAGATAGGCGTAGTTATCAGAAAAATATTCCTTCGGCTCAGAGAAAAAATGTTTTAGCAGATGCAAATGATAAGCAAGTGCAGAGGTTATGTGACCCAGAATGTGACTCGCAGGGTTGTTATGGGAAAGGACCAACGCAATGCGTAACTTGCAAACACTATCGCTTGGATAACTCTTGCGTGTCGAGATGTCCCCCTAGGAGTTTTGTTAATCAGGGTGGAGTCTGTTGGCCATGCCACGAGTCTTGTGAAACGTGTGCCGGGGCTGGACAAGATTCTTGTTTGACATGTGCTCCAGCTCACCTCCTTGTTGTAGATTTAGCTGTATGCTTACAACAATGCCCAGATGGTTACTATGAAGACCAAGATGCAAATGCCTGTTTTCCATGCGCAGAACATTGTGACACATGTTCAGAAAAAGCTGATATGTGTTCCTCGTGTGCTCACAGCTATGTGCTATACAACGGATCGTGCTTAGCAACCTGTCCATCTAGCACGTTTCAAAAAGACGATTTAGGTTGTTTGCAATGCCATGAATCTTGCGAATCGTGTAGCGGTCCAAGTGAAACAGGATGTGTTTCGTGTCGTATTGGTGATTACGCATTTAAAGATCGCTGTATATCCAATTGCCCTACCGGAAGCTATGCGGACGTTCAAAAAAGAGAATGTGTACCGTAAGTAGTAACCCCGATTTAATATTGTCCTTATGCCAGCAGTTATTCTATTGGGAGATAAATGTATATGTCGTTTTAGGTGCTCGATTGGATGTTCAATTTGCACAAACACACTGTGTTCTGTTTGCCAGGAGAAATGGATTTTGGATAAAAGGGGCAATTGTCAGCCGAACGGAAATGAAAAATGTGACACTAGTAAGTATTTTCTCAAAACTTTAATTAAATTTAATATGTCCATCCCACTGTAAAAACATTAAACTAACCATGAACCTTTTCATTTACTGAGCTTAACGTGGCTAAATAAACTTATTTGTCACATGTAAATAATGATCTTTAAATTCAGCTCAACATACAGCACTCGATAAAGAGTAAACTCGTAGTGACTTCAAATCCATAAAAAAACAATAAATATTAAAGGTATAATTTCAAATGAAAGTAAATAAGGGGTAACTTTTTAAGACTTTTTGAAGATTTGCCACGGCAATATTTGTTAGTGCTATGCTTAATTTATTTAATTTACGTAAAAGCGAACAACCATATTAAATTTTATCAAAATTACAAAAACTTTAATAATAAAACTTATCGTTACATCAACAGTTGTACTACTATTTAATTTAAGATTCATGTAAAAATATCAACGCTCTGGAATTACGTTTTGACTATATCTCTTTCACATTTTCAAGAAATAGCATAAAATGCAACACAAAGCTGAACAAAGCATTTCTATACAAGCGCAAACGGGTTGAAAAATGTCAATTTAACATACCGAGGCTTTTACACCACACCGTCACAGCCCTTTGTTTGAAAACTTTTTATTTACAGGCGAATATTACGAAGGAGGGCGTTGCAAAAACTGTCATTCCACTTGCGAGAAATGTAGCGGATCAAATGAGTGGGACTGTTTATCTTGTTCAAGCCCGTTGTTATTGCAGGGATCGAGGTGAGGGTTCTTTATTAAGGCGGACCCTTCTATACCCTTGTCGGGAATTCGACTAACAAACGTTTCGTTTTAGGTGCGTTGCGGAATGTGGACAAGGGTATTATCAGACGGCGGGTAGATGTTCCAAATGTCCACACACTTGCACAAAATGTGTGTCGAGGCTGAACTGTACGTCTTGCGCTGGCTCTTTGAGGTTACAATCTGGTACGTGTCGGGCGACCTGCGCGTCTGGATATTATCCTGATGAAGGGATCTGCTCTAAATGCTATTTATCCTGTGAGACTTGTACCGGTCCGCGGAGAGACCAGTGCGCTTCTTGTCCTCCGGATTGGAGACTGGCAGCAGGAGAATGTAGGCCTGAATGCCCGCAAAACTTTTTTACGTGGGGTGACAGTTGTCGAAGATGTCACCACTATTGTCAAGACTGTCATGGGGCCGGGCCTCAGCGTTGTACGTCCTGTCCACCGCATTTCTCTCTAGAGAGTGGATTATGTGTGGAGTGCCTTAGCTCGCAGTATTATGAGCCTAGAACAAGGACATGCCGTCCGTGTCACGATTCTTGTAGGTCTTGCTCGGGATCTGGGCCTACTAGTTGTGTTACTTGCGCACATCCTCTACGTTTAGACAGGTGAGAATCCCATTATTTGTTCTATGATTTAACATTTCCATACAAAATTGATAGGTTTACTTCAAAACTAAAAAAAACTTACTTTGTGAGTCATTATTGTTAAGGCACAGACATAAAGTAGGTACCCGGGATTTAAAATTTTGGTAACCCTAAATGAATCCTCATTCACGACTAGCATACTCAAAACAGAGATTTTCATGGCTCTGTAACTTTAGCTATATGGATGATAAAATGTTTTGTTGTAAGAAATAGAATACATTTGAAAGTATTTGAGCTACCATTCATATGTTTTCATAAATAAAAAATTACCGTACAATTTAATACTCTAAATAATTGTATGCGTTATTTCATTATTTAATTATGATTATTGGCGGTAAAAAAATTATTTCATCAGAAGAATATAGATAGTTTTTAGTAAGTTTATAAATTAACAATTTATAAGAATAAATTACGACTCATCAAAAATTTTAATACAATTAATGAATAATGTACAAAACGATTCCGTTGCATTTATTAAAGTAAGCAGAAATGAGACATTAAAATTTTAAATGCATCATTCATAAACATTTTAAATCATTGACATATTTTCGTTATATCTGATACCATTGTTCTCTTTGAAACGGTATTAAATATTTTTTCGCTTCTATAGAGATGCGTTTGCTTCAATAGGAGGTTTTAGCGATTTTACTGAAATCTTTTACTGTGTCGGTCTTTTACTAAAATTCTTTATTTATTTCAGAGTGAATCACAAATGCTTGCCGTGTTGTACAGAAAGCATGGTTTCATTATATTTAAGTACCAATCAGTCGACTGACTGTTGCCACTGTGATAGAGATGTGGGTGAGTGAATAAAATTTATATATACTTATCAGTATCTATTTATAATAGTGTAACTTTATTATATTTCGTATGTATTTATATAGATGTATATATGCAAATATATATGTTTATTTATATGCACCACCTACCTCTCTTCTTGAGCTGTGTTTTCCTGTGTTGGTTGCCTGGAAGAGATTGCTAAGGTTGCCAAATAGTATATTGTTTCGTTAATTTTTTATTTACATTTTTTTTATTTGTTGTGTACAATAAACTTTATAAGGGCACTGACTTTACTGGACAAAAAATTAATAATTGCTTTAATAAACGCTGTTGTGTAATCCAAGTGGTTTTCAAGATAAAAAAATCTCTATGTTCGACTTCAGAATACAAGCGATATTTGAGGTGAATGCCATCTAAATCAGTGCAGTGATTGACCCGAACAAAGGAAACAAACAAAAATTCGGATTTATAGTATTTTTTATTTGTATATTTATTATTATTGTGGATTGTATCCATAAGTGTGTCTGTTTGTTTGTTTGTTATCTATTTTTGGCTCAACCACTGGATTTTGACGAAATTTAACACAAATACAGCTTGTACTGTTTAGACTTTAGTATACTTTTGTCTTGGGCTTGGTTGGCTTGGCTTTGGTTTGGTTTTAACCGGTATTAACTGAAAAAAACAAAGACTAGGTTCCAGGCCACAAAAATCTTGTAAAATAATAATAAGTTATTATCTATGTTACCTCTGATCATAAATACAACTGTAACGATTTTGCTATTTTAGAAGTAAGTCGATAGATCCCTAATTTATCAATTACATAGGTCCCTTATCAATATCCATATATAAGACAGTCCGGGAAGCCTTACATTTAACGTATAGATTGTATTACAAACCGTAGACCATTATTAACATATCACATTGCATGGCTCACTACAGAGGCCTCTACCGAGTTATCGGCTCATATATTTCGCATATGAATTTCTAGTGCGGAAAAGCGAACGTCTCGAGTAGCAAAATGGGTTGTTCACACGAATTATTTTGCAGTCTAACTTCTTAAAATACCTTTGTTGATTTATTTACCTTCCTGTTCCCATTTCGAACTGCCACTTCTTACTAAATAGAGGGAGGTGTGTATATGTGTTTGTGTGTGTGTGTGTATTTGTGTGGTAGCTCCCGGCAGAGTCGATTTAAATTATGTTTATTTTGTTCGAAAGGTATTCCATGGTATCCCATGTTATGCTGGGTCAGCAATTATGTCTTTTTCAAATTTTAAGATATTGATGTATTGGTTTTCGTATATGTTTTACGTCCGGCCTACCTGACCTCAATCCTCTTTAGGTATGTTTTTGTTGGTTGAATACCTTGTACCTTTCGGTTTAAAGGGGTAAGGTTTTAATCCCCTTTAATCGCAAAGTCAATCAGTTCCCCTGAGCATCCGCATGACATAATTCCGGACCCTTTCGGAGAGATTCCTCCGGGCATCAGACTCATTGTAATTAAAATGCTTCCCGACTTATCAACTATGGTAATTTGGGAATACATTTAGTGGGTATATTTAAAGGGTTTTTTTTTTATCTGACAACAGTGGCCCAGTTAATCTGTCGAATGACTATTTACATTAAAAACAAAATTTTTAAACATTATTAATATTAAAATATACAAACTGCATTATAATTATGTTATGAAAGGAATAACAGGAGTCTTTGGTACTAGGGAGGCATGTATGACGAGTACCGTTAATTAGGAACATTTTTTAATAGTTTGGTGTTTAAGGATAATCCTATATTAAATATCTAGGGCACGATGCAGCAGTGGTAGCAATTGGATCAGCTGCATTCAAATTACAAAATAAATTTAATTTTTTTATAACTGCAGTAAACTTTAAATATTTTGAATTCTAGCTATTTCCTGACTATTGGTTTTCCTGGAATAATAATAATAATGTTTAGAGAGTTATTGTAGATCATCATCGAAAAAAATATAAAGAATGTTTTCAAAAAGTATTTTCAGAAAGTAGAAGAATATTGATATCTTATTCTGGGAACAACCTGTATATACGCCGCCTGTTAGCTGGCGGTTGGACTGTATTATTCACCTACCCGCTTAAATTTTATAATTTTGTTTGTTGCTGTGGAGTATAAGGATTGAAGAAATATGGAGGGTAGAGGTAAGGAGGATCATCTGTGTATATGAAAAAGTGTCGTCGAAATGTATTAAATTAGGATGGCGCCACATTTGCATCAAGGTAACTCTTAAAAGAAGCGCCAAATATAAATATTGTTAGAGTAGGCTTGAAAAATAAACAAGGAAGTAAGGTTATATTTACCACAATATTTTGTACAACGTAAGTTGTTGAAATTCTCAATAATTAACTACTTTAGTCGATAATGACATTAAATTTTTCGAACTCGGCATACTTCAATTCATCTACGATTGCTACATTCATACCATACCCTGTGCATCCACCAGCGCCATTGTGGAGGATTTTTGAACTGTTATTTAGCGCATACAACTGGACACTTTTTCAACTTTCCTCCCATATAAGATGACTCTCCTTACCTCTACCCTCCATATGAAGAAATTATAAATAACACCATACAGATTCTCCTGCTGTTCACGGAGTATAGCAAATTAAGCTTAATTTTCATAATATTTTGTTTCGTTGTTTTAAACACTAGTATGGTTTAGGTGGTTGTCTCAACGGCTCGTCAGCTGGCAAACGACGCATTGCAGACAACATTGGCACGCGTATGACAGCTTCGTTCTTCGTCGACAATGCAACAGACCCTACGAACATATGGGACCGGGATTTATTGATAGTGATAAGCGCTGGAGCGACCGTTCTGATCATATCTGTAGCTATGATAACACTCATGGTAAGTCTTTTAAACATATTTTAAGTAAGTTTTAAGGCGACCTCTTTGGCGCAGTGGTTAGCGTTAGGTTTTAGGTGGTAGATCCCGAGTTCAATTCCCAGTGGCAGTTGCATTTGGGAATTTATGATTTCTGAATTTTCTCTAGACTGGTCTGGTGGGTGGATTCGGCTGTGTCTAGTTACCACCCTAAAGACAAAGCTGTGCTGTTAAGCGATTTAGCATTCCAGTATGTCACGTAGAAACCGATTAGGGGTAACTGCTGCAAGTTTAACAGGTTAGCCCGTTAGCATCTTGCATCATCCATCAGGTGAGATGCAGTTAAGGGCTAACGCGAGTTTGTATTAAACGTAAGCTTATAGAAAAGTCATATTATAGTATTAAGCACTACGTCAACGACAAAAATGCTTGGGTGTTTTTTAATAGTTTTATATAACAATGTGAGATGGTGATAAAAAAAACAACCAAGTAAGTTTGTTGTGGGCTTCTTCTTAAAACTACGAGGGTTCTAGCTTTAAGTTCGTAGTTTTAGTTTTAAGTTGACGAATTTAGTCATCGCCATCAATTCACTTCTATGTCATATTTTACATCAAAGTGCCATCTATGTACCTATTAGAATAAAGAAATATTAGACTTTGACTTTGACGTGTAGAAGAATAAAGCGTATTAACTATCGTGTATTCAATTGGAAACTTAGTTAATGTGAAGGAAGGAAAAACACACAAACAAACTGATACAATTTCGCATCTATATTATTAGTGAGGATTCACATATTATTAGTTAAATTTTATATAAGTTGAAACATCGCTTTAATACGAATGCACAAAAAAAGTGTGGGCGTGTAACCTTTACGCGTGATTGAAGTAAACTTTTATTATTATTTATTGATGAAAGATTAAAAAGTTCCTGTGTCTCCGCCATTTCATTTTATATTCACTATTTCATCTTATATTCTATTTAAAATTCATTAATATCACTTTCAAATTTTATAAATATTTTCATTTGTTAAAAGGAATAATTGAGAGTAGAAAATTGAAGGTTAGATCAGCACATGGCAATATAACCTTGTCATTGAATATTATAAAATGTCGCAATCGTCAGAAAGTTTTCTATTCACAATTGATCCGTTGGAAAATAGTGGAAATAAATAGTCCAAATTGATTATGATATTTGCCACTAGCTGGCGTATAAGTCAAGAAGCGTGGAGTATGTGACTTATACTTACGACCAATCCAAATTATTATTTTTAAATAGCGTAAAAACTACACAGACGTCTGACGTAAGCGTTTCTTCCGTCAGAAAAATCTGAGTTACTCCCTAGTCGCTAAAGAAGTTTTGCTTTAAAAATGTTCACATAAATTAATTAGTTAGTACCTACTTTATTAACCGGCCGAAATAACGCGGCGCGGCGTTTTGGGCGATTCCGGAGATCCGTTCCCGCATCTCCGGAACCGCCCGAAGTTCTACTACTGTGCAAGGAATTAAACACCTTGTGTGCGTAGCTCAAACACTAAGCTACAAGCTCAAACACCGCGTCGCGGTCAAGTTTGAGATCCTGGTTTTAAATAAACAGTCAGAAAATCGATCACGGCTTCATGGCTCCAAGTCTGCTATTACAAATGTGTCTCAATGGTCGATCAATGACAAAAAGGATTAATGAACCAACGGGAATTATTTATTTAGTATATTACACTATTTCGACAATTGCCTGGTTGGTCTAGTGGTTTGCATGTTCAACTACGGATCACGAGGTCTTGGGTTCTTTTCCCAGGTCGGGTTGCCATTTTTAGAAGCATCCTTATAAAAAACCGTGACCATCATCATCATGATATCAACCCATTACCGGCCCACTAGAGGGCACGGATCTCTTTCCACAATGAGGAGGGGTTAAGGCCGTAATCCAACACGCTGGCCCAGTGCGGTCTGGTGGACTCCACCCTCATTTGAGAACAATATGGAGAACTCTCAGGCATGCAGGTTTTCTCAAGATGTTTTCTTTCACCGTTGAAGCAAGTGATATTTTAGTTGCTCAAAAAGCACATTACTTAGAAAAGTTACAGGTGGGTGGCTGGGATTCGAACTTGGCCTCCCGAAAGTGAAGTCGATGTCCTACCGACTGCCCTATCACCGCTTCGTTTGCAATAGGTAAATTTGGAAATATACTAAACAACTGCAGATTGCAAACAAACGTGAAAATTTTAACAATGATTATCGTTTTTTATAATTTTTTTCCTTTGAATGACACTTTTTGTCATTCGACACATCGAGCACTGCGACATCATTATTAGAATAAGAGACTTAGTGCCCAGTAGGTCTAGCATGCGCGCCGCGAGATAATTATCTCTACCGTTACTCGTATATTTTTCTATACAGATATTGTGTAGAAATAACTTTCTCGTGGTGCACATACTAGCCCTATAGATGAATTGCGAATACGAGAAAATAAAGCACGACAAATAGAGGTCGTGTTTTGCGATCAAAGTTTTATGCAAATACACACATAGTAATACACTTGTAAAATATCTTGACAATAACAACGGATAGACTGTAAAGTTTTGTCGATATCGCACTTACGGACCCCTAGACAATCTGAAAACAATGATTTATTGATACCTACTAAGAGCGGGTGACAGTTGTGGTTATACCCGTCGCTATGATAGTACTTAAGGGGAGTCTTTATTGTGCAAGGACGTGGAAAAGATAGCCGAGTTAATGTATAAGGAAAGTTGCCTTTTTAGGGCTGCCTATTCACCGTAGATGCGTAACTTTTCTGTGAAACTTACATACGCCTGTATAGAATAGAACAAGTCAGAAAGAAAAACTTATTTAATAATCTTTATCTATGAATACACTAATAAGGCTTTTTTTATGTAAAATATCTATTGACTCGCCTTAAAATTAACCTACATGCCGTCACGAAAAATAGCCTAGCGCTCTCGACTCCGTTGTGCGTGCGTGCGCGTATATAACGCGTATAGCATGTCTTAACCGCGTCTTTTACGGAAATGTGATCATCATAACACGCCATAGAATAGTTGTATCCGTTTATAATGGTTTCAAAAGGCGAAACGATTTTCCTTATTTTCAAGGACGGTTTTTGGGATATCCTTGAATTCATCATTTTCTTTGTTCTTTCGATTGTAATAATTTACACTTCCGTTAAGTTGATGTCGTGTCGGTGTCGAGTCGAGTCGATAGCCTTTAGATCCCGGGTTCGATTCCCTGTAGGCGCAATTTGGGAATCTATAATTTTTTTTTGTTTGTTTTGGTGGGGTGCTTTGGCCGTGGCTAGTTACCACCCCACCGACAAAGACTTGCCGTTGAGATATTAAGTGTTCGGGTCCGATGCCGCGATCAGGGGTATGCCTATCATACTTCCTAACAGGTTAGCCCGGTCTTAGACTGCATCATAACTAACTACCTGGTGAGATTGCAGACAAGGGTTAACTTGTAGTGGAATAAAAAAAATCTCTAACAGTGCACTGCTAGATTGAAAGCCTCTTACTACGGGGGAATCACCACGCTGGGCAGACAGGTAGTTGGTCGCAGTAGATGGTAGCAGAAGCACAGACGACGCTACCGTCCGTTCTCCGTTATATTCCCTTAGTCGCCTCGTATGATAAATATATGGTATATGAGAAAGGGTGACGTCAGCGATACTGACGTCACTAAATAAATAAATAATAAATATACTACGACAATACAAACATCGCCATCTAGTCCCAAAGTAAGCGTAGCTTGTGTTATGGGTACTAAGACAACTGATGAATAATATACATAAATACTTATAACATACTAGCTGTTGCCCGCGACTTCGTCTGCGTTTGATATTGTTTTTAAAGTATTCAGTATCGCCAAGCCTTAAATGAGTATATATATAACATATGACTGTCAATTAATTATAGACAAATAATTTGCAATAAAATAAAATTGCGACTATAATTAAAGATCTAAGCTATCCTATCTCTTAAATTGGACCAGACTGCTCACGGTGTGTCAATTTAATTTAAAATCGGTTAAGTTGTTTAGGAGTCCATCGCGGACAAACTTCGTGACAGGAGATTTATATATATTAAGATAGATAAACACCCAGACACTGAAAACATTCATCTTCATCACACAAATATTGTCCAGTTGTGGGAATCGAACCCACGGCCTTCGACTCAGAAAGCAGGGTCGCTGCCCGCTGCGCCAATCGGCCGTCACTATGTTCAATACTTCCGTTCATCACAATTAAAACCACAACTTGTCAGTTTTCTCTTTTTTTCCGATCACTTTCAGACGTCCGAACGGTCCTACTTCTCGAGTAATAAAGAGCTGCGAGATATCGGCCACCGGTACTTATACTAAAGCATGCTTGTACAATCATCTGTTTTAAAAACTTGTTGACACCGGCTAAATTGCGTTTACAAAATTATGTTGTGAGTTTTAACACATGATTGTGAATCAAACAGTTTGAAAGAAGATAATTCGATAAATCTTGACGCCGCTACATGAGGTTTAGAACACCTTCGCGCCGACATACATATAATTCGGCCGACGGCCAATTGGCGCAGTTTGCAGCGACCCTACTTTCTGAGCCCAAGGCCGTGGGTTCGATTCCCACTACCGGAAAATGTTTGTGTGATGAGCATGAATGTTTTTCAGTGCTGGGTGTTTATGTGTATTTTCGAAGTATTTATGTATATAATTCATAAAAATATTCATCAGGCATCTTAGTACCCATAACACAAGCGACGCTTACTTTGGGGCTAGATGGCGATGTGTGTATTGTCGTAGTATATTTATTTATTATTTATTTATCTAATTATAATGTAATGCCTAGCTTTCTACTTAAAACGCAAGTTGACATATCAAAACAAAAGTATTTCTAACGTTACAATGAAAATACTTCTTTTAGCACGTTTTATTACATTTTTTTCAATACACGACCTCTCTTGTAAAATGCCATTTTTTTGGCTCGCAATAAACCATTTGGTTATAAGCGCCAGAGGCGGGTACTCAACGAAATTATTCCTCAGTTTTATTTACGCTCAGCATAAAACCTCTGCGATATTTCTTTTTGTCGTCTGAAAAACTTTATACCTAATCGTCAAGCTTTAATACGGTATAAAGGCGCACTCAGATCTAAATTGAAGTAAATTCTGTTGAAAGCAAAGGTCATTGATAAGTCTATAACCGTGCGCTCTGTATGTAGTCTTTTTCTCTCTGGTTGATGTATTTTAAATACCAGTACCTACCATGTTTTTAGATGTCCCATAGACTTAGGAAATAATTACTTATCGTTTCCACTCTCTATTTTACTAAAAATTATGTCGCAAACCAAGACAAAAAAACTTTTAATGTGAAGAAATCAGACTTTCATAATCTTAGTTGCGCTGAAGTAAATTTTGTGCTATACTATACAGGGTTAAATAATCAAAATTCAAAATTCAAAATTCATTTATTTCAAGTAGGCCTAATATAAGCACTTTTGAAACGTCAAGTCTATCTGTTTGTAGTGATTCTACCACCGGTTCGGAAGGCAGATTCACAACCAAAAGGCTCTCGGCCTTGTAGTTCCTATAATTAAAACAGACTTTTGTTCTTCGGATTTTCTAATATTCAGTAATAATTTAAAAAAATAATAAATCATGCTATTTCTGTAGTAACATTACACTGTGAAACCAAATACATGTGATCAGCGAAACAGTCACCATAGTCCACTGTCCCTGCCAAATCGCTGCGAGCAGGCACGATAGAGTCGTGGTTCGCTCGTTGTTGCCAATGGTACATTACAGAGTAACAAGCAATAGAGCAGCTATGTAAAATATGGAATATTTAATATTTCACAAACTATCGAGTTAAAAAAAAGTCGTAGATCAAAAGATGTTACTTTTATTGTAAAAAATTACAGGCCGAGAGCTGTCTGGTATTTTTTATTTAATCCTACTAATATATAATATTATGAATGTGAAAGTGTGGATGTTTAAAGATTTTAAACTTTGATGTTCGTGGTTAATCAACATTTGTTAAATATAGTTCAACGGGTACATACCACGATAATATTTTTGGACTTTTCGATATTTCTATTTATATAGGTATAAGTGTTAGAATCACAATTCAAAAACATTCCCAAGGAAAGAACGTCAGATAGGCGGTAGGTCGTACAAAATATGATAAGACCAGTAAGTTCAAATTCAAAAATGTTTTATTCATGTACACCTTATCACAGGCACTTGTGAAGCGTTCATAAATTTAACATGTTAACACTAATTTTAAATGGTGATAACTGGATTGGTTAACTTAAAACGAAAGCTAGGAGGGTTCCACACGCGCCCTGGTTAAGAAGAGCCCACTACAAACTTAGCCAGTTTTTTTTGTTATCACGATCTCGAAGTCGAGTTAATGTTTAGCTAAGATGATAGAGAAATTTATACCCAAGCTTTTTTATCATACATGTAATCCTTAATATTATAATAGGATTTCTCTATAAGCTTACGTTTTATATAAACTTTGAACTTATTGAGATACATGTTAAGGATTTAATCTGGTAATTTTTTGTAAAATGATATACAATTACCCTTAAATGAATTACAAATTTTTTGCAGCCTAGTAAACTGCGCTACAAGTTTATTTTTATTTCTAATAAAGGCGGAAGTCCACCACGCTGACCGAGTGCTAGTTGGTAGACTTCACACGCCTTTGATAACATTATGGAGTACTCTCAGGCGTGCAGGTTTCCTCACGATGTTTTACTCATCACTAAGGTAGAAGGGAGGCAGGAGCTTCTACCACGAGGCTATGACCGCTTATGATGTCATCCCTATCCCTATCCCTACTAATATTATAAATGTGAATGTAAGTTTGTTTGTTACGCTTTCACGCAAAAACTACTTAACCGATCCTCTTGAAACTTTGTTCACATTTTCTTGGAAGTGTTAGAAGTAATATAGGATACTTTTTATCCCGACATTAAGCTTGGCTGCTTTGGGAGAGGGGATGAAAGTGTTTGACGATTTTACACCATAACTCCGACAAATTATAACCGTTTTAAATAATTATTTTTCTACTATAGAGGTTATAATAGGTATTCAAATTTGCCCAAACTTTGTGTAGATCTGATAAATGTGGTTGAAGATAGAGGATAGAACTCCTCAGCGGACAGCAGCAAACCCCTCATTTAAGGCTTAGCGATACTGAATACTGTATAAATTTTATAGAACTACAACTAAATTGAATGCCACATAAAAAAAAAAGTCGCGGGCAACAGCTAGTGTTAATATAATTCTTCTATTTCAGTTCCGATCAAAAAGACGCAAGCACCCAACGCCCTTTCCAAAAACGGTTTACTCACAACTGAACTCAATGGATGAGGATTTCACGGCAGCCAGCTTTTCATCGAGCACTACTTTGAGGGTGAAACTGAATGGTGTCGACCACAGTAATGCGAACGAAGAACCAACATAGTAATTTAAACTCTAAGTCAATACAATTAGAATAAATTTTACACTGCAGACTGATATGTAGAAGTTTCTATAGGTACAATTTATTCGACGTGTGCTACGACTTAAATCCTAGGTGCTACGGCGCGTAGGTGATCGGTACGAGTAATTTTTAAGCACATTAGTATCAAACCAATTCGATAGGCTTTATTTAGTGGCCCAGTTTTTTTTTGTAGCACCCACTATTTCTGATTTCCATGCAATTTAGTATACAGGGGGTTTCGGGGGCGATAAATCCATCTAGGTTTCATTTTTAGAAAATGTCATTTTATTTGCGTTTTCCGGTAATAACCGATTTGGTGCAACGACGTTACGGAGCACAGCGGAAGCACGGGTCAGCTAGTAACTTAGAAAAGTTAGAGGTGCGTGCTGGGATTCGAACACGGCCCCCCGAAAGTGACCTGAAGCAACAACCACGAGGCTACCGCTACTTAAATCGTCATCCCAAGGTTTTTGTTGTTTACCAAACTTCAGGTAACTAAAAACGTTTTAGTTCTCAGTGAAAATTTCAAAAGTTTCATTTCTTAAAGATTCATATATGTTTTTCTACTTCATTCAAAAGGTTGTATTGTTTTGTTGGTCCTATTTAAACAAAGGTTTATTGGGATTTTCGGAGCTAGAGAACCGAAAATACCCAATAAACTTGAAGTATGAGTTTATCTCATGCGAAGTGGTAAGTCTTATAAGCGGAAGGCGTTCCGGCGTTCAAACCCGGGGGGGTTTGAACGCCGGAGAGGGCAATTTAGTCAAATAATAAATTCCTCAATGTTCTCTGGTTTGGTCTGGTGGGATGCTTTGGATGTGGAAATGGAATGAAATGAAATTTGTGTTTCTATGTGGCTAGCTACCATCGTACTGAGAAAGACATGCCGGTAAGTGATTTGCCAAGCGGTATGATACCGCGTAGAAACTGGGTAGGGGTTTCTTTGGGTTTAATATAACTGTCATACCACTAACAGGTTATACCACTACTACCTTAGACTATATATCATCATAAAACATCAGGGAAATAAAAAGATGTTATAGTTTACATATTTATTTCCTTAGTGCGCAATCAAGACGTAGTCGCATTTTAGATTTAAGTCGTAATACGTGTGTTATTATTAAAATATTATATAAAACAGCGGTTTCCGCGAGGCCATCAATGATTTTTGGTGTATTGGTTCACGCCAGCCATATAAATTGAGTAAAGTGAAGTATTATAAACTATTTTGCTTATAAAAATCAAAATTAAACTTTATAAAGTTGTAAATTATATCGTATTATCTAAGCCATGTCGCGTCTGTAAACTTTTGTTTAATATAAATTGAGGATCATTATGAAATAATGATTTGAAAAATAAAAGAACATTAATTATATTAAGTATCTATCTAACTATCTATTTTAATTGTTGTATAATTCTAGTTTATTTTTATTTTATGTAACATTACTCTACAAGTCCCTCAATATGGGTATGAAATGGAAGGCCATTTCATACCCATATTGAGGGAGTTGTGAAAAAATATGTGATCGGCCATCTTGGACGGATTTTAATCAAACATAGCTAAGAACTCCTGACTTATTTTTTTTTCAAACAAAATAAAACAAAATCAAAATCGGTTCATCCGTTCGGTAGCACACACACGCAGACACACACGCATACACACATACACACATTTATAATAATATAGTCTTTGTGAGGCAAAATATTACTCTTTATAAATCAAAAGCTGAAATTAACAATCGACTTACCAGAAACGGTCATAAATTAGTGATATCTGCATATCGTCTGCGAAAGGTGCAGAACTCCTTTGTGGGGTTGAGTATACGCTTTTACAACATGATTCCTAAGGAAATTCTTGACCTACCAATGCATACATTTAAAAAATGTGTAAAAACGCATCTAGTACAGCGAGGTTACTATACATTTGATGAATTCCTCAATGACAAGGTAGAATGGAAGCAGCCAGCCTCGCTCTCATCTCCCGCAAGATAGCAAAATGATTGTAAATGTTGATGTTGGAAAAGAGCAACTACTGAGTTTCTTGCCGGCTCTTCTCGGTAGAATCTGCTTTCCGAACCGGTGGTAGAGTCACACAAACATGCATACTTGACGTTTCAAAAGTGCTTATAAAGTAGGCCTACTTGAAATAAATGAATTTGAATTTGAATTTGAATTTGACAGACACACACACATACGTCAAACATATATTACGTTGTGGGCTTAAGCCCTAAGTAGGTATGTATACCGAAACAGTAAATGATTACTGCATCCACTCTGTATCGCTTGTGTACATCATCGTAGTCATCAAAATGAGACGGGTTAAGTCAGGTTTGGTAGACATTACACGACTATGAGAGAATGAGAGTGTTATGAGAATGTTATGTATAACTCTCTGACAGATATACCAGTTTCCTCATGACGATTTCCTTCAAAGCAAATGATAATCCAATTGCTTTAATAAAGAGCGCACACAGCTCCGAAAAGAGTTACAGGTGCGTGCTGAGTATCAAACTCTGTCCCTCTACAGGGAGGCTGTACTACATTTCGCAAAATGAATGTAGTCCTAGTATTTCCTTTAGAAAAACCTTGTACACTTCGTTGCCAGCTACAAAGGTTACTGCACTAATATAATTACATAAAAAAACAAGATAATAACTAAGCGCAAGCTGTAAAGTTTGTGATGAAATATTTCATTATCTTTTTAATTATGCTCCGAGTCGGATGAATATAAAAGGGGATGTAAAAATTTAATATTACTGCCAGCCACGGAAGATTGCATTTTAAGGGCAACACTAAAGATTGTAGAGTTTATGATTTGATAAATATTTTTTTCGTATTTAATAATGACCACTAAACCAAATTTCGACTCCCACGGTGACCTATTTATTAACTTTAAACATTACTATCTGAAAATTTTCTTTTAAGTTATAGCTATGCAATTCAATCAACGTCTTCAAAATGGGCGTCGATTTTCTGACGATTGGTAGCATTAAATTAAAAACACGACTGCCGAACACTATACAAATTTTAACATATTTTGAAAACAGTGTCACAAAGCCGCCATATTGATTTTTTTAATAAAATTATAGCCAGTGTCACTCATAAAGATGCTAATGAGAGGTATATCATACATTCAAATTGGTTCAGGCATTTATAAATTATGGTTGAATTATGAAGCTCACATACATACATACTCTTACGTCAATACATACATACATAAACCCTAAAGAAATGCATTCTCAGTTTAGAAAATGGTCTTGTAGCATTTCACAGCTAGACCTTTGTCCTTAGAAAAACTCATTCAAATCGACCCATCCTATTGACAATGAAATAAACATAGAGACAGATAAAAAATTGGTTGTCTGTAAAGTCGGCTTACTGAAGATAGTTGAACGTGACAACGTCGTAAGAAAATACTGATGGAATGGTTGCATTTTTCAAAAGACAATTTTAATTTTATTTGTTTGATAGATATTATCGTTGCTATAAACAATTGACACCACATTCACTTTTCACTGCACTTCATCCTTGCCGAAAACATGTAAATGTATTATTGTATAGAAGCTGTCCACGCGGACGCATCGCTCACTCAAGTAGTTGAGAGACAGATGTCGAACGCGAAGGCCGATTGTGCCTCTTTGTCGTTCCGCGCTCTCGCTTGCACTTCAAGCCTTGAATGGAACGCCTCAGAGCGAGGTAACGCCGCATACGTCTTCGTGCGTGCAGCTGGCTCCATCGAATTATAAGACGTTGTCACGTCAAAAAATCACACATTTTTTATCGGTGTTCTGTGCTTTTCCGGAACCTATGCTGTGTGATGTACTGTGCTTTTACACCTTAAACCGTACTGTTTGATATAGAATAGAGTTCTCGGTTTTCACAGAAATCGCAATGTAAGTTTAGGAAACTCAGACAAAAAGGTCTGCGAGATAAAATTCTATTCCATCGAAGTTTTTTCGAACAAATTTTATTCAGCAGATGGTACCAAACATATTTATTCAAAGAAAGAATATTTTAATATAGGATGACGGTAAACTAGTAACAATATTATTATTCCGTATCGAATACAATACGCTGATATATCATAATATCGTATTCCCAAATGATGGCCAGCCTTATTTCATTTAAACAGATATGTTCAGCAATGTACAATTATTTATCGTACATTGTATTCCCTATGTTATTATTTTCAGTAATTCCATTAATCAAATAATTACTCCATAACAAAATAAAATACGAGGCAAATTTCTTATAAGCAGTCGCTTTTAATTTAAAAAATATTAATTTTTGTGTTGTTTTCAAACTGAACATTAACGAATTTTGAATAACCAATCAATTCATAATCACTGTAATTAACTTGATCAGAATATAATCCAATTTAGATGAAAATAAGACGCAGTAACAACAAGTTGGTATAAGACGCGATAATATTTTCTTTACTCATTACTAATGTTGAAACTTCATGCTAGCGACTTTGACTAACGATCGAGGGTACTGTGAATTATGATAGTGGCGAACTTTATGGAGATTTCTTTTGTTATTTATATTAACACGCGTTTGTGAGATAGGGGAATGTTTAATCGCAAAGTGCGTCTCATTGTTAGCGCGCAATTTTACTTCAGAGCTACAGTCATACTCGGATAAACTCAATAGATTCGGTATAATATACCTTCTCGCAAAGGCGTGCATAGAGGGTATCCACAGGGTACGCAGATGATATAAAATGAAAAAAATCTTCAGTACGAGTTATAAATACTTAAGGGTAGAATTTTAATCACTCTTACAATCCCTATCCTTAAGTTTTTCATAAATCGTACTGGAGATATAAAATGAAGAAATGAAACCTATGCACGCCATTCGAAGCATTTTGCTCTCATACACTTTGTGCCGATCGGCAAAACAAGCAGACTTCGAGCTTTTACGTGCTGGCTACGGGAATTATCGTGACGTGAGCAAAACATGTATGGGTATCTGCGTCTCGCGTCCGTCGTTCAACTATTTGGTTCCTACCGTAGGAATGTACGTATAAATTTTCAGATCCGGGTATACATGTTTAGCTTATTTTAAATGCAATATTATATCCACTAGATCTTTTAGATAGGTATCTGTATTTTTTAAACAATGCAATCCGGAGGTTGGTAGCATATACCGACTAGTATTTATACACTTTGTTAAGGTAGTTAATAATTTTGTTTATATAAACATGTATTTTTTTTCTTTTAATTAAGAGTTTACTCATTTTAAGAACCAAATCTATTATGTGAATAGGACCATAGGACTTTAAATTTACTTTTATAAAAAATGATAATGTAAGTAACTAAAGGAGCTTTTAAACGGACTACTTTATTACAATTACAAGATTGCATAGCCATGGAGTTGCAATCGAAACCATGCGCGTGATTCTGTAATTTTTATGATGTACAACACGATGCATAACCCGTTTATAAAGCTCTTTACCCTTTTTTGTAAACTCGGAATTGTGGTGTTCAATACAATGAGTCAATCAAAAAATGTTATTAATTACAATTATAATTATTATGATTGTGATATTAAGCACTGCTGTAGTTTTAAGTATTATAATTAATTTACTTGTATGATAAAAACATTGAAACATTATTTCGCGGTGTAAATAAAATAACTCAATTATAATATAAATGTAAACTTTAGTTGGCGTTGTGTAAATATGTAAATAACAGTGTAAATATATTGATGGTTTTTATGACGGCATTTCGTTGTTTTATTTATATATTTCCAAAAAGAAGTATTTTTCCCAATGAGAAAGTACCTACCTATTCTGAAATAAATTCTTGTTTCTAAAAAAGTTCCAAACTCACAGAGGACACTTTTTAAGTATAACTTAGTGTGCTAGGCTCTTAAAATGGTTTTAATAAAAGAAAGAAAAATGTATGAATAGTTATTCAACTTTTTAAGCAACTTAGATTATATCACACAGTAATTGAGTGATTAAAAATAATTAATAATGCCTGTAATTTCTGAGACATTAATCAAATTGTAGAAGCCTAATGACCTAAGAGATTCAAATCCCGCCGTATCATCGATCCTATGATTCATTATGGTTAATAATTTGAAAAAAATATTAAAACTGCTATAATAACAACTACAAATATGACCAGAAACAGAAATCTCTAAATTACAATAAAATATACATTACAGGTTCAATGTCTCAGTCAACGCCTCAGGTTGAAGGGCACTGGACGGCACTTTGAAATGAAAACGAAAAATGTGTAGGTACACTTTGTAGGACATATTTAGGAATATGTGTGTAATACACGTTCTGCTAAGTGTTGGGCGGCACTTTGAAATAAACACGAAAAAATGAAAACGAAAAATTTGTAGGTACACTTTGTAGGACATATTTAGGAATATGTGTAATACACGGTCTGCTAAGTGTTGGGCGGCACTTTGAAATGAAAACGAAAAATGTGTAGGTACACTTTGTAGGACATATTTAGGAATATGTGTGTAATACACGGTCTGCTAAGTGTTGGGCGGCACTTTGAAATGAAAACGAAAAATGTGTAGGTACACTTTGTAAGACATATTTAGGAATATGTATGCAATTTTTTTCAAAAGTGCTTGTATTAGGCCTACTTGAAATAAATGAATTTTGAATTTTGAAATTCATCATTCATCTGTAAGTGTTGCTTTTTATATTGGCGATGGTTTTCAGTCCATCAATTATTATTATAAAGAAAATAAATGTAAAGTGCTAAGTGTAGTATAATATATAGTATAATATATATATATACTTTTAGTAGTAATGTGTAGTGCTATGTAACACTGTAGTTTATAATATTTTTTTATGGGGCTGATACTGATCAATCTTTTGCTCAACTTAAGGCGTTTATCCTTTTAAATTTATGAGGATACAAACACGCCTTGTTTAAAAAGTCCACAAAAGTATTCGCTGTTAACACCAACTCACAATATCACTAGCGCTACATTAAGGGTTATCATTAGAATTGCAAATTGTTAAATTGGTCATAAAACTTGTGGCGTAGCATTGGGATAACAAAAAAATTATTTATGGACTACTTCTAAGATTAGGGTGCAATTGAGGAAGTTTCGTAGCTTTATTTTGAAGTTCATGAATAGATATCATAACCCAATTGTGTGCACGCATCACAAGTTATATTTGAAAATAAAAGACTAAAGTTAGCAATACTGCGCTAGAATGGAATGGACTTCGAGTTTTACTATTCTGACAGCTGC
Organism: Pararge aegeria; assembly: GCF_905163445.1. NCBI lineage: Eukaryota > Metazoa > Arthropoda > Insecta > Lepidoptera > Nymphalidae > Pararge > Pararge aegeria. The sequence goes on along the minus strand of NC_053199.1, from coordinate 13,184,439 downwards.
ATCATTATAACGTTTAAGAAGGTATTTTTTTACACAAGTAGATTATAATTTACTGTATTGGTTGAATGCTGATGCTTAGTTATAAATTATGCCCTTGGGAGTAACAATGTCTGTCGGAGCAACTACGAGTAGGTCACACGTCGCCACGTCGATATCAAATTCTAGGTCTCTAATTAGCTTAGGAAAAGACATGACAAGGACTTATGAGGTTTCTTGGTTCTTATGCCACACGCAGGTTTTAGTATTATGTTTAAAGTAACCCATTGTTTTATTAACTACACCTTAATCTGGAACATAAACTTAAGTTAAATGGAATTAATGAATGTAGTCAGATTTCTATGTGTTCGGTCTATGACCACCCCTTTATTACTGGTATTGTTTGGGGTTTTTAGGATTATAAATTTATTGTCATTGGTCAAATAATTCGTTACTATATTATCATGAAAATAATAAGACACTCCAATCTCGAACTCGAGATAACCGCAAACAGATGGTCCGTAGTTTTGACAGGTGAGTCCTCGGAAGTGAACAAATGATTCACGGGATGATAAATGAAGGAGCCGAGGGATCGAAGTTATGGTGACAGGTGGGCGAGCGGCGATTTCGCAGATGTCTGAATATCTATCGTTGTTATTATGCCCTGGTAATTAATGTCCTTTCCTCGTCTAGATTTGTTATCGGAAGGAATAGACAAGAAAAGTAAAAAAAATATTCAAATTACTTCTGATTATTAGGTAAAGGAACACTATATCTAGACAAAAATAGACAAAAATATATTTCAACAATAATAGTTATCCATCAGTAAATAGTTATGACAAGTGAATCCTCAGAAGCAAGCAAATGATTCGTATTAAGATAAATTAAGGAGCCGAGGGATCAAAGTTATGGTGACAGGTGGGCGAGTGGCGTGCTCGTAGATGTCGGAATAGCAATCGTTTGTTATTATCTCCTGGTAATTAATTGTGGTATCTTTGAACTATCCTTAGTACGACAAGGGTAGCGGGATAAAAAAAATGTGTTTGCTTGTTTCCTGGTACTGATAAATCTATCATGCCAAAATATTAATCTTAAATTGAAGAAGCTATGAACATTATATCATTAGTTGTGACAGGTAAATCCTCGATAGCGAATTTGTTATCATTTGGAAGATGAAAAGGGGCCGGAAAGGATCAAAGTAATGGTCGACAGGTCGCCGAACGGTAAGTTGGTAGATGTCAGTATACCAAACGTATGTTATTATCTCCTTTTAATTGGTTAATGGTAGAGCGGAAAAATGATGGCCTACTTTTTGCTTGATTATATAGACATACCTAAAAGACATTATGCAGTGTGGTGACTGCAGATCAGAATACACTTGTGGCCAACCCTTCTCTTTTCGTAGGTGTCGTACGAGGCGACTAAGGAAATATAACGAAGAAGGGGGAGGGCCCTTTGTGCTACTACCACCATCTACTGCGATACAAACCCTAGGCGGGTTTAGTGTGGTAATTATGGACAATCTCTCTCACCATAAGAGGCCTCTAGTCCAGCAATGAACTGCTAAAGGATTTGATAATTTTGATGTAATGGATATTATCATTAACAACGCGGAAGGTTAGCCCTTAGACCACATTATTATTTACCTGCAGGTGAAATTGCAGTCAAGAACTACTTTGCAGTGCAAAAAAAACTACGTTATAAGCACCTATTTTCTCATTACTTTCCATACTCTCTGGGTGCCTGCATTGGTTTGTTTCATACGCGATTGGCACTTAGTCCAGTAAGGTAAAAATGCGCGCCACGTAACAGTATATCTACCTATTTTCTTATCTTACCTTATGAAGTAAATATGAGTAGAAATAGGATGAGAAAATGGTAGAAAAATTACATCGTTGACTTATGTGCATTTAAACAATTAAATGGTAAAACTTGATTTAAAGGTGGTGGAAAACATCGTGATGAAACCCGAACGCTTAAGAGTTCCGTCCAATGTTCTCAAAGGCGTTCAAAATCTATCAAACCGCACTTGGCCAGCGTGGTAGACTACGTTCTGAACCTTTCATATTTTTGACCCGACACCCGCGATAATGGATTGATAATGCCCTCAGTTGACAAGATATAGTAGAACAACTTTGTGGCCGACCAAGCTTCTTACATTATCGTTGAATTTGTCCATTCCTTGTTAACTACTTCATTATAATTGGTTTCTACCGCATATAATTAAGTTACACTTCAATAATATTATGTTCGCAAAATTTTAATTTACTATTAAAATAGATTTTCTCATGTACTGACCTTTGGACCATTGAAAAACAACCTTTGCTAGCGAGAGAATAATACCAAACAAAAACTACACAGAAACCAGCAACTGTAGAGTATAATCAAAATCATTTGCGTTGTTTTAAATAAGTCGAGTAGAAAATCGTGTTAGCTAGAATAAAGGAATAAACTAATTCAGTTAACGAAGACGCCTAGTTAAATAACATTTTATTTACTTTACACGGAATAAGCTTGCTTTAAGCGCTATAAGGTGAAATTTTAGGAACGCTCATTGAGGTACAAATTTAAATACCTCGTTATTGAATGTATGTCATCAAAGTAAAGTTTTTGCTGTTGTATGCGCTATTTTCTTATGAGTGGGACTAAAGCAATAATGCTGTTTGCCATTCTATTTAAATACTTACCTGATAGAACCAAGCGATTATGCGTTTGAGTACGGACACTGCGTAGTAATCGATAGATTTTTATTGAACCAACAATGTAAATAAAAAATTGTTTTGATATGTTATGCCTGATCGAAAGCAATAATGAAGAATTTGCATTGGAATGAGCTTGCCTTTAAAGATGCCTAACCTCTCTATTCCCCATAGTACAGGCTCGTATTTACACTTTCTTTGGTCACGTATCAAGAAGAGACAACGACTCCATGGGACGTCTGGTTGTCCAAGGAAGAATCGAGGACACCAGATCCCGCGCAAGATCACCCATGGGATGGGCTGACCAAATAAAGGCTGCAGTAGCTCTCACCTTACATGAGAGTGCAAGAAATTCAGTTGCCAGAGAGGAGTGGCGACGAATAGTCAAGCGTGCCACAACACTTAAGTGACGGCCACGAATGCTCTGATAAGAGCGAACCGACTGAGAAGAATAACAACCTCAAATTTTATCAAATAAAACGTGTTCTTTAGTGCAGCACAATGTTAACATGTGATTCAGGATTACGATTTGTGTTGGGAAATTTAAAAGAAAAAAAACAGCTTAAAAATACATGACGCTTATAAAAATAAGTTTGTAACAGTACAGTTGGGACTGACTATAAGCTGTGGTATGCCTGATCAACTCAGTCGGCAACTTTAGTAGCTACAGACAACAGTATTGACTTTTGAGTTAGCGAGCTATTTGCGTATTGTTTAGTTTTACGATAGTTTGATTGGTCATTACTTACTCGGGCAAACAGTCACAAAACTAAACGCCCACTGGGCACACCACAAAATCGCAGCCTAACGCTTAATTTCTGTATGTCTTTTCGTTCTAATAAATATATATCACGACACTGCACACATGGACGCTGGTGTTATGGGTACTAAGATAGCTGATGAATACTATTGTTATTAATATCATTATATTTATAATACACAAAATAAAAGATAATCCAAACTGCCTGGAAGAGATCGCAATGTAGCGAAAAGGCCGCCAAATTGTATACTTTTTTTGTAATTTTTTTATTTACAATTTTTCTATATGTTTATGTGGTGTACAATAAAAGTATATTCTTTATTTATTCATTCAAATAAAACCCAGATACTGAAAATCATTTAAATGTTCATTACACAAACATTTTACAGTTTTGGGAATCGAACTAGCCACTGCGATAATCGGCATTGCAATTTCTAGTGATTTCATTTTTCGGCTTACTGAGCCTTCCTAAAATCTTACCCTATATAAATAAAATGTATGCATGAATTGATAATTAAGTAGGTGAGTGGGTGCTCACTGAAATTCGTACAGTTTGGAGAGTTCGGAAACAGATGGCTACACAGTAAAAGCTGTAAGCGTTTCAATATAGGTCGTTTATCTTAGTGTTGTTAATTTTACAAATTAGCTGATTTGCTCCGCCATTTGTTTTCGGAGAGTTCCGGGAAATGTTATTAAGTTATCTAATAATTGTATATAGAGCTCTTTGAAGCAAGATGGCGTCTATATACGCTTTAGATTTACATTTTTATGTATCAATCAGCACTTGACTGCATTCACAGCTTATACTAAGTGATAATGATAGAAGATTTTTATTTAATTTTACTATTTATAATATAATACTAGCTGTTGCCCGCTTTCTTCGTGGCAACCGTTGTTTTTCTGGTCTTAAAAATAGGTGAAACGACGCGACGTAAAGTAGCTTTAAACTAATTTTATTTTCCAAAAATAAAGTTGATTAGTTGTCAAATTTGTTACGCAGGCATACCCACGGGATAGCCATAGTATACCTGCTAACAGTGGCGTGAATAGAGGGTATGCACAGGGTATGCAGATGATTTAAAATGAAGAAAATCTCGCGTACGAGTTATAAAAAACTTAAGGATAGGCATTGTAAGAGTTATAATAACCAACCACTAAGTGTTTATAACTCGTACTGGAGATTTCCTTTATTTTATATCATCTGCATACCCTCTGCATACCCTCTATGCACGCCACTGCCTGCTAAACAAGAAGCGGCCGATCGCATTATGTTCAAGTTACCTCGGCGCAGCAAATTTCGGTGGCTAGCTTTGAATCGTGATGCGATACCTTTTTGACCAGGCTTCCTATGGGAATCAATTACCTAGGCTAGGGAGCTCGTGCCACAATTCGGCCGAGCATAGTTAATAAATTTAGTTTATAATACTTAGTAATGTAACTCTTAGGACTTAGACTAATGAATTTATATCAGTCTGAACATCTTTTACTCTGCACCCAGCTGCGACCCTAAATATAACTAGTTGCAGCGTAAAGAAAGAACAAGCAAACAAACAATCAAACGAGCTTTCGTATTTAAAACATTAGTCATTTTTCCGGGATAAAAGTAGCCTATGTTACTCTCCGTCCTTTAAACTAATTTTAAGCCAAAAAACGAGTTGATTGGGACTTGAGTTTGGGCGTTAAAGATGTACAAAAAACAAACAAACACAATTAGTAAGGATTAGTAATTCTAGTATTTATATGCATAGTATGGAGATTCAGTTAAGAATGTCTATACCTTCAGAAAGATACAGTAGAAACCATTCGGGTGTTTTAAACTCTACGAAAATAGATACGTTTTCCTTACATTTTATTGATTAATTTTACACACACACATTCGCATTTATAACATTAGTACAATTTTTTTTTTAGTATTAATATGCATAGTATTTTCCTTCCCCGTTCTACCACAGAACATCTAGATACCGTGAGCGGTGGCATCCTTATGTGGTTGATATTCCATCAACACGCACGCAACGTATTTTATCCACATTTCTGGTACGCACCGCTAAGATGTGGAATGCCCTCCCGGCAACTGTGTTTCCTGTCACGTATAATTTGAGTACCTTCAAGGCTAGATTGAATAGGCTTCTTCTAGGCAAGCGTGCTCCAATCTAGACCTCATCATTGCTTTCTAACGGTCATGATTGTCGTCAAGCGCTGGCCTATCTTTGATAAAAAAAAAAGTAAATAATTATACAGATTCAGGTTAGAATGCTTTCAGCAAGATACATTAGAGAAACCCATACGAGTATTTTAAACACCACGACAATAGATGCGTTTACTTTACATTTATTTGATTAATTTCGATGAAAACGAAATATAATATTTAATGTTTAATATTAATTATTGTACATAATAATACAGGTTGGCACTTAAAAATGAGGCCATTATAGGCGCGACAATAAAAACAGATTACCGCCACTCTTTAAATACGTAACTCGAGATACACACGGATGTGAAGTTGGTCGAGCGATTTTAGTCATAGCTGTTTAAAGTATTCAAATTCATAGAAGAACTAGAGTTGCTGAAGTGGCAATGGGCGGGGCACATAGCTCGGAGAACCGATGGACGTTGCAGGTCCAAGGTGCTTGGGACTGCACCGTCCATCGTGGCCGTGACCGTGACATCGTGATCGTGACCCCGCATATGTCACGGCCCCGCGCTGGTGCCAGCGAAGTAAATAGACGACATCAAACGTCGCTGAAAGCTGCTGGAAACTAGCGGCCCAGGACCGTGGATTTTAGAACTCCCAATAAATGATAAATGGTTTTTATTATTAAAAGTACCGCTTATTCTCTCACAAACTTATATTAAATGTTAACTTGAAATTTAGAAGAGAACTACGATCTAACAAAGAATTTTTCCGGAACTACGGAACTGCACGGCTGTAAAAAACTACCTATTCTTTACACAATGAACGTTGTACAAACACAATTATCGTTGTAGTAGATAATTTATAAACTCACAAATTTTGAGTTGCATGTCTTTTTGTTATGCGTGCAACTTGTTTTTAAGATTTAACGTTGAAATAGACTTGACCAGTATCTATCTTAACAGATCTTTACAGTATTATTAATATTTATTACACAAACATAATAACACAGGTTGGCACTTAAAAATTACCCCATTAGACTTGCGACAATAAAAACAGATTACCGTCACCCCTGACAATTCGTTACTCATAATACACAAGGACGAAAAGGTTGTCGTGCAAAATTTAGTGCCTTTGTACTAATGTACACAACATTCCAAGTAAAATAACGTATCGAAGTTAGCTTAAATATATAATTTTAAATAGACATCCTTGCATCCATATATTTAAGCTAACTTCGATACGTGAAGCAAAAACGCAGACGGAGGAGTATGAAATTTCCCACACTTATAGTTTATACAGAGGAGGAGTGCAAAATGTTATTTATTATTTGAATGTTTCTAACTAAGCCCTAAAAGTACATTAAATTAATAAGAAAAAAACATTACACACACTAACAAAGAGTTTGCCACACACGCATATATACTTACTCTTTCATTAGTGCCATCAAATTTCAAGAGACATAAGACATAAGCTTTGACTGTTGTCCTAACCTAAATAATGTTCAAAATTATAATTTTAATTAATTATGGTAGAACTATGATCACTAGGCCTCCACTAGTACAAAATAATAATGTGATCTGATGCATCAAAACATTTTAATTGAATACCCAAAATATAACTAAGCGAATTGGCAGTTCATTTTAACAGTGTATCACTTTGAAAGTCGAGATAAACATTGTAGCCTCCGAAAATACATCTCCAGGAAGAGAACAAACGCCGGGGAGGGGAAATAAGCCTGTACTTTCGGAGGAGTCAATGAATGAAGCATATTATGAATTCAGAATAGCGCCATAATACCAGCTCTTCACTCTATTACAATTACTGTACAGGGTTTATTACACAGTCTTTAAGCATCTTACCTTTTAAAATGTTCTTTTGTTATATAACATCGGAAAAAGTGTAATGAATACTTGTTATTAAACGCATTCTTGGCTCGTTGCCAACTAGAATAATTATCTTGTAGACAATGATCTATCTAGTTAAGAAATATTGAGAAAAAATTTTGGTATGAAATGTTTGCGATGAAATAATTTCGTTATTTTTTATTAATTTAACTGCAGCTTTTCTAGGTGTATTAATTGCCAAGATGGTAAGAACAGTGAATTAATTTCGGAATTTATTTTAACTGTTATTTAGTTGCAATTGTATAATGTGACTTTGTGTTAGTTATTTAAACAGTTTTGCATGCCAATTGTTAAGGCGAAACAATGTCTATACCTACTGCAAAAACTCTGAAAAACCTTATGTAAAATGTTTCTGCAAAATATAGAATTTAAATTTTAATAAAAATATTCTACTTATTTCAACATCATCATCACTTCAACCGATTGAAGTCCACTGCTGGACATAGGTCTTTTGTAGAGAGATCTAAAATCTACGGTCCTGGGCCGCTTGTTTCCAGCGGCTCCCAGCGACTCGTTTGATTTCGTCGGTCCACCTCGTTTGGGGCCGACCAACACTGCGTTTACCTTTGCGGGATCGGTTCTCCGAGCTATGTGCCCCGCCCATTTCCACTTCAGCTTTGCAACTCGCTGAGCTATGTCGGTAACTCTGGTTCTTCTACGGGTTGCAATAAAGGAATTGTGTCTTTCTATTACATCAAAGGGGGTTCGTTAATACTCCCTTTTAATATTACGAAAGATTATAAAAAAGACCTATTATTGTATAAAGGATTACGTAATTGGTAAAAAAGCTGGGGTGTGCACTATTGTTCTAAATAGGTTGTTTCTTAAATATGTTCAAATGACAATGTGAGGTGGTGATAACAAAAATACACCTGAGAACTAAGTTTGTTTTGGGCTTCTTCTTAGACCCTCGTAACTTTAGTTTTAAGTTTACGAATGTAGTTATCGCCATCACTACTCACAACTATGTACACATTTTGTATTGAATTAAAGCAACCAAAGTGCCCATCTATTATTATTATTATTATTATTATATAATAGACTAAGCAGCTTTCGCTGATGCGTCTATATCATTTCTTGCGCTCTTTGTCTTTTTGATGTTTATCCAGTCTATTCTTAAACTGATTCAGTGATTCTGCAGTCACTACATCTTCAGGCAAGGCATTCCACATTTGTATAACTCTATTGCTGATAAAGTGCTTGGAAGGATTAGACTATTATCTATGTGCTTATTTGTTTAAAGAAATATTTGACTTTGACTTTATTACCAATGTAAAAGTATGACTTTTTGTTTCCTTTCTTTCAAAAATCAATAGAGCAACTGATCGATAGAGATTCTGGATAAAGAAAGATTAGTGGCTGGTAGTGGGGCATAACAAAGACTTATATTATATTTTACCAATAAACATGCACTCTTATGGGATAGATCAACTTTTCAGCCTTAAAAACTCAACCGATCTTTATGAAATTTTGCATAAACGTCGGCAGGTAACAAGTGAATTGATAAATATATGTCCTTCTAAATATATATGAGTAAGAAATGAAACAGAGTTAAGACACCCCAAAGGTAAACACGGTCTTAATATTTAAGCTTGAAACAAAACCCCCATCAATCTTCATGAGAAATCTAATGTTTGTTTCATATTGTATTTGTAGCTCGCATTTACGGCAATCTGAAAAAACAAAATTGTACAAATGAATCTCAGAGATTTATTCCGGGCGTACAAATAAACTCCGGAGGTTTTCGTCCCCTTTTTATAATTTAGCGCGGCTTTACGTAACGGCTTAAGAGAAGGTTCAAAATTCCACTGTTGCATGTTTGGGTCGGTCAGCTTTATCATTCCCTACATCCACATTAAAAACTTTTTTATTTTCAATCTACATTATGAAGCTAATGATAAAGACAAACGCAAACACTAACAAATAATCTAGAAGGTAGATACTAAGTCTTAGAGAATGGAAGTACCTAATAACTCTTCACGCGAAAAGCTTCGACCAACATCTTAACAAGCTTTCGCTTGGTTGTTGGATCAAGGTCGTATACAGAAGGCAGTAGATCTTGAAACGGCGTAGTGAGAAGGTTCCAAACTCTGGAGCCCTGAGCGCCGGTTGCTTGGGCACTCAAAAGCCCCGTAAGCGGAGGAGTGGGTTTCTTTTATGAATTATTAGTATTGTATTTTTTTTATATAATTTAACATTGTTGCAAATTAAAAAAAGAATGGATGTATATAAATGATGAGATTGACGGCCGACGGCCGACGCAGTGGGAAACGACCCTGCTTCCTGAGTCCGAGGCCGTGGGTTTGATTCGCACAAGTGGAAAATGTTTGTGTGATGAACATGAATGTTTTTCAGTGTCTGGATGTTTATCTGTGTATAATAAGTATTTATGTATAATGTATGTTATAAAAAAATATTCATCAGTCATCTTAGTATCTATAACACAAGCTACGCTTACTTTGGGGCTACATGGCGATGTGTATATTGTCGTAGTATATATATATATATTTTTTATAGATGAAATTTAAAAGACTGTACACAAGTGGATAAACAAGCTTTTTTATCCTAATCCACATAAGCATAAGGCTAGGGTCGAGGATAAGTTAAGACTTCTTGATCAAGCTGTACCTACACATTATCTTACATTTTAATCTGATTGTGGGAAATGTATTTAAAAAAACCTTCATAAATTAATTATGTTATGTGTCATACCAGTAGTACCAGCTATACTACCAGTAATAATTTCTCGTATTACTTACTACCCCCGGACGAAGCTGTGATAGCCCAGTGGTTTAAGCTTCAGTTTCACTTTCGGGGTGCGGAGTTCGAATCCCAGCACCACTTACTTTTCTAAGTTATGTGCGTTTTAAGCAATTAAAATATCACCAGCTTCAACGGTGAAGCAAAACATCGTGAGTTGGATCTAAACTAGCTACATATGACGAACTTCTGAATTTTCTATGGTTTGGCCGTGACTGGTTACCGCCCTACAGACAAAGAGGTGGGGCTAAGCGATTTGGTGTTCTGGTGTGATGTCGCGTAGAAGCCGATTAGGGGTATGACTACCCCTAAAAGGTTAGCCCGCTACCATCTTAGACTGCACCATCACTTCCACTAGGTGAGATTGCAGTGAAGGGTTAATTTGTAGTGGAATAAAAAAAAATAAACTGTGTGACAATCGCAGGCTTATTCCCGATTTCACTAATGCAATGCCTATATTACCGATCGGTTTTCACTCGGCAACTCATAAAACCTAAATTCTCTATAATTAATGCAACAATATCATATTGTTATCATATTTTTAATTTTTCGTATGAATTTGAGGTTAGCGACATAGCTCAATAGCTCAAAGGGTCGCGAAGCTAAAGTGGCAATTGGCGGGGCAATTGCTTGAAGAACCGATGGGTCCCAAGGTGCTGGAATGGCGATGTTGTACCGGTAAACGCAGTGTTGGTAGACCCCCGACGAGGTGGACAGATGACAGGACATACACGCATGGACAGAGTTGCAGGGAGTCACTGGACCCAAGCGGCACAAGACCGTGGTATTTGGAACTCCCTACAAAAGACCTATCTCCAGCAGTGGACGTCCATTGGTTGTCATAATGATGATACCTAATTAGTTGTGCAGTAAAATTAATGAACAAAAAATAACCTAGATTATTATATATTGTCCGCATTAAAATTAATTAAACAAATTAAACTTTGCATTCAGTGGCTCATTCGTTTATATGTCAAAATCTAGTTTGAAACGGTACTGACGAATGGAAAACTCATTTTTTAGAATAGTTGACCTGCGTTGGGTAAATGAACAAGTGCTAGGTGTTTCTAGGTTAAGTGTCTCGGTGCTTAGCCTTAAAAACTGCAAATTATCATTGCAAATAAGTAAAGTCATTAAGAACTGGTACGGATGGATTTAAAGCTACATCGTTCTTAACGAGCCTCTGTAACTACGAGTTAGTCGCTGACTTCACTTGGTTTAGTAATCGATTATGGGATTTCTGTGAACACTGCATGATTTGTTGTAATGTAACATAAAGGATCGTAATATGATAGAAGTTTGATCTTGTGTGAGTCTTCGGCCATAGTAACCACCCTACCGACAAAGTTGCGCCGCTAAGCGATTTAACTGAAACTGATTACCCCTAACAGGTTAGCCAGTTGTTGGTGAAGCGCAGCAGGTCATAAGTTAAGGACTAACTTGTGATGGAATTAAAAAAAAAGTTTATATATTTTTACAGTCTAGAAGCAAAATAATTACTTTTTTTTTCTTCACTTTCATTTTAATGTTGCACTAACATTGCCAATTTTATTAGTGAACTAGAAATTCCCCGTTCGTTCGTTTTCCATTTTTATTTGCTATTCTAAACAATATAAACTTCCAAGACCAATCTGATCACGGCACTTACCGGCTCTTTAAGGTCTGCTAGACCCTTTAGGTTTGTTTCGTAATACCTCTGAAATTGCCAAACTAAGATTTTAAAATCGCACTGATAGTTCCAAAGATGAACGCGTACAAACAAAAAACATATCTTTCCTTCTTTAACCCAATTGGTGGTGGAATATTTTAAATCCTGAATCACGTATTTTACCATTTTAATTGTAGATATTAACTTTCTCACGTTGAAAAACCGCACAGGCCCAAACGAGTTACCAAAATAAGGGCCACTAATTCCGATGGCATGATTATTATTAGATCAGTGAAACTTAAAGCACCCCTAGGCAATCTAATGTATCCAAAAAATATTTTATTTTTATTGAAATTAAACGTTTTATTGATAAAAAATATATTTAATGAAATTAATTCCCGCGAAAACGCTCGGCGGGTGTCATCGCCGTACCTACTCGTGAAAATATCAGCCAATTATATCTTTAGAAAGTCTTTGTTCCATAGCTAAAGATTATTTAATTTTGCAAGAGCAAAAAAATTAGTAACTGATAGTTTGAAATCAAAAAATACTTGATACACGCAGAGATTTTCTCAGTTCTTCGGTGCAAAACTATGTGTATATACAACGTGTAAATGAAAACCGAAATAATACTTCAGAGGCTTTAGAGGTAAATTATTTACTGTCTATGAGACTTATCTGTGAAACCGAAACGCTAATAGCTTTTGAGTAAATTTTGCCATCCATGCAATCATGCAAAGAAATCAGATGCAGCCCTAACATCACATGCAATAGTACGCGTAGCGTAAGAACTATGCGCGTGTCAGTCTTTTATCTTCAATAGGGTTGTCAGAAGTAAACACTTAAAATGTTTTGAATTAGTTGGTATGAAAAAATAAATATGCTTCTTTTGATTTTATTTTTTTACAAGGTGATTCCTTATGAAATATACTTATGCACCCTGCAACAGTATTTCGTAATTCCGTTAAAAGTTGTGTAAGTGATGTAAAAATTTCGAAATTTTTATTGGAATAGTGGAAATATAGTCACAGATCAGACTTTAAGTTATAAGTAATAATAATTAATACAATATTAATTAATAATAAGTAATACCAATCACACTTATATACAACTAGCTGTTGCCCGCGACTTCGTCTGCGTTTGATTTGGTTTTTTGATGTGGCATTAAATTTAGTTGTAGATCTAAAAAAAATTTAAAGTTTTCAGTATCCCCTCTTCTAGTTTTCAGTATTCTATCCTATATCTCCAACCACAGTTTGGGCAAAATAAAACACAAATTATAACCTCTTTAGACAAAAATAATTATTTAAATCGGTTATAATTTGTCGGAGTTATGGTGTAAAATCGTCAACCACTTTCATCCCCTCTCCCAAAGGAACCGAGCTTAATGTCGTGATTAAAAGTATCCTATATTACTTCTAACACTTCCAAGAATATGTGTACAAAATTTCATGTGGATCGGTTAAGTAGTTTTTGCGTGAAAGCGTAACAAACAAACTTACATTCACATTTATAATATTAGCAGGGATTAGTAGGGATGACTAAAAATACATTTTTCATAATTCATGAATCATGTATCATTAGAAAAATACGATATTTTAGCGATTATTTTCATCATCAACCCACTACAAGTCACGGTCGCCTTTTACAATCAGAAAGGCTCGTATAATAAAAAAAAACGTTTATTTCGGATAAAATTCCATAGCTTGTAACAATCATTCATTAAAATTGGCCAAACATGAGATATGTTAATGCTAATTAAGGGAAGTACCCTCTTGAGCAATTTGTGTATGAGTGTGTACCAACCCAGTGCTCCATAAAGGGATTTTCCCATTAATTGCTTTATATTTTCAAAATACTGTTCCTTGAGCTTCCTGGAGCCGTAGTCCACCATGCTGGCTGCTGATCGGTACATTTCACATCCTTCAGAAAATTATGGAAAACTCTCAGGTTCCTAGCGATGTTTTCCCTCACCGTTTAAGATATTTTAATTAAAAACACGTAACTCCTAAAGTTAGAAGTGCGTGCCGGGGTCTTACTCGGTCCCCAAAAGGGAAGTCATGCATTACATACTAGGCTATCACCGCTAATTTGCGTTTGAGGTAAAAAAGTAAACACGGAGAACTAACAAAGTTTTGACAAATGGTTGTTGGCGTAGAAGTCACCGCTTAGGTATAAACACGACCGCTATCAGCCGCAGAAATTAAATGGAGTTAGTATGGCGAGTAGTTCCTTAGTAGGTCAGCTAATATATACCTAACTAAATGAGTACTTCAGTTTTCTTGCTTCTTTAGAGTTCCGGACCTCATTAAGGAACAATGGAACCTAAAAGGAGCCCTATTTTTGAAGTGAAAACTTCTTAAGCAACGTTTTTTGGTAGTGAAGATTATATGGATTCGCATCGCCGATGACCTCGACATGCACGTGACGTATGGCATAAGAAGCGGAGCGTATTATAAACACGTATCCATCCAATAATACTAATCCACATTGTACATGAATAGTAGTAGTTTTAGATCTTTTTCAAGTACATTTATTTTATCGACTATGCCGATAATAAGGTATTTTTTTAGCTCTAGCGCTCATCGGTCAGACCTGATGTCACCAAAGGGGTTTCATTAACAGTACATAAAGTTCGTTATTTAACTTTCAGCAGTGAAGGTAACAGGCGACATTACTTTTCTGAACTGTGTAGCTCTCTGTGTACTGTGTTACTATGTTCTGAACTGTGTACTTTTTTTAGTGTAAATTAGAATTAGGAAGCTTTATACTACATCGGGTATCAACCACGTAACAGTAAAAATCTGTATGTCTAATAGTTCAGTGTTAAATAAATCGAATAGTGAAACAGATTTAAAATGAGCACAATATTTTAAAAAGTAAGTATGCTTTGAAGAAAAGAAAATTGTATGGCAAAATGCCCCTAAGAAATACAGAATATATTGTTAGAATGGCCGTAATACCTTCTTCGGAGAATAGAAAATTGCCGAGGCTCATAATAATTAATTTCGTATTGCGGTACGTAATGCCTATTAGATAATAGGACTCAGTGAACAGTGCAATCTTAATTATCTCGAGTTATAAAAAGAAATACATTTTACTCAATAGCGAGTTATTTTTTTTATTTATTATAGCATTTCAACTATCTATTCACGAAGATATTTCACATAAAAAACGAAGGTGTTTGTGTTTTAAAGGTGATTCATTCGGGGTTTTTTAGCTATGTTTGATGAAAATCAGTCCAAGATGGCCGCCGACATTTTTTCACCACTTCCTCAATATGGATATGGGCTTGGCTAGTAGAATAATCAATGTATGTATGTTTTAAGAAATTAAAATATCACTTGCTTCAACTTTGAACATAAATAACAAAATTACTTTGAAAATAAACATAACAACATAATGTTCTCAAAGGTGAGTGAAATCTAGAACCCGAAGGCCGTAGTCCACCACGCTGGCCCAGTGCGTACTGGCGGACTTCACACACCTATGAGAATATTATGGAGAACTTTCAGGCATGCAGGTTTCCTCATGGTGTTTCCTTCACCGTCGAAGCAAGTGATATTTTAACTTCTTAAAACGCACATTACTTAGAAAATTTTAGGGTGCGTTCTCGTACTCGCTCCCCCGAAAGTGAAGTCGAAGTCCTCCAGACTGGGTTATGACCGCTTAAAAAACTAAAAATAGTAACACTAGTTCATTCATTTAGATTTAGACATGATCATTAATTTAAGTTTAACTTAAGTGTGTTTGCAACTACCCTAATATAAATTAAGCTTTCAAATATTCAATTGAGAGTTGCGCGTTCAATCAAACAAAATTTTAAATTTTTGATACTTTGAACGCGTTAAACAAACCTTCATTATTAGTACTATTCTTTGAATATATGTTTATTTTATTGCGATTTCCTGTAGCTCATTGCTGTGCAGTGGAAGATACCACTTCTTGTCACCCTTTGCACTAATACTTTTATGTGTGTTTGTTTTATGAATCACGCAATAAATCTTTAAATAAATTAATAGAGAACTATGTTATTTACAGAAAAGGCTAGTGTAGCTCGTGAATCAAAACTCGTCAATCAAATTATTAATTCAAAGTGAACTTGGCATTCATCGTCAATCTTGAAGCGGGCAAATGGCCTGTTTTGTTTTAGGCCGCCGTTGTTCCTGATGAAGTCTATTGTTTGGACAAAGAACGGAGTCAAATTTAAAAGGATTATTCATTTCTCTGAGCGTCAAAAGGCTGGCTTTTAAAGTTGCGAATCCCTGTTTGATGACTCTTAATAAATTCGTTTGAAGTGCGCTGTTTTGTGACGGCAGTAAATGAGCCATTTTTAGTGTCATGCTTTGTACACGAAAAATGTATTTTGCTTGATCGAACTTATATAATATTATGGAAAATAAAATACGAAGTGTGTTTTTGGAAACATTCAAGGTTCAGACGATGATTAAATTAAATGTTTAATTCTTATTTTGTTTTGGACTAGCTTAAAAGCTGTGATGGGAACTGCCTACTGCAGTGATAAATATTGCATACATATATGACAGCATGTCGTTTATACCCATATCCTATAAGCTGTGTCAGCTAGAGAAGTTTTCAGTTCAATAATGTTCAGTTCTCTGAATTTCTTGTTTGATTTTTAATAGGCCTTTGAGTAACTATAGCTTGTTTGATGTGGCTAATAGCAAAAATATAAAGAGAAACTCTTCACCGGAAGGGTAAAGAAACCACAGTTAGGTAACTATTAGTTTTCCTAGTAAGTGTGAAGGCATAGTTGCCATCAATAATGTCATGTTTACCTTTCAAAGTCTACCTATCAATGTATATCTGTACTCAAGATTATATCGTTCTTTTGGCCGGAGAGCTTGATTTTTTGTATGGATACGATCATTTCTGTACCGAAAATTAATATTTCAAAAGCTGTTACGAACGGACCAATAATATTAATCGGTTTGTAAAAGCGACTTTATTATTATCATCGATTCTTTATCGACAGCGTAGCTGCGAATCGCTGCTCTCTAAAACCCCACTATATAGCCTCCATAAAACAGTGTGCTTATCAAAAATATAAAATAGGGGACCATTTTTACGATCCTTAACGTAACGTTTAGCTGTTCACCGTTTAAGGGGACTTTACGATTTCAATTAAGATGGAAAGATGGATCGGATGGATCAAAATATCAAAGGCTTCACCCCTTGACAGGTAAAGGGGTACGTAGACTTCGAGAATTATTTTTAAGGTTTTATTTTACTTGCTTTTCAATATATAATTAGCTTCAACGGGATGATCCCTGATTTCATGTTAAGATGCAGTTTAGAATCTGCCTTTGAAACCGATAGTAAACTACTGACACACAGACATGACTCATAAAGTAAATGTTTAGTTGTTCTTTTGTTTCAGTTTTGAACTAGCTGAAAATGCTGTGAAGAAGAGGCTTCATAAATATTCAAATATATATGAACCTTCTTTATTATTATTATACTTCAACCCATTCCCGCTACAGGGTGTCCACACCAGGGTTTAGGCGTAGTTTAGTACGCTGACCAAGTGCGGATTGGTAGACTTCACACGCCAACATCACGGTGAACTCTCAGGAGTGCTACACATTTTGGCCTTATTAAAAAAATTGATACCCCACCTGTCCAGTCGGTCACCATGTTTATACAAACATGGTGACCATATTCGCGAACCCAAATGCCACTTTACACACACACGCTTATATCTTTATTTCAGAACTTTACGAGCTACAATCAGATGTGGTTTTCGGTATGATCCTAAATTAACCTTGTGTTACGAGAAAAGTTTAATTTTTTTACTTCATATTTTATAAAGTGGGTAAATAATTAAACTTTTGATAACTATACATTCATATTTGCCAGATATTTTATAAAATTAATCAGGATTTTTAAAAAATTGATTTTGTAAATTTTTTTTGGATTTTTTAAACGAATTGACAGCCGATTGGCAAAGCGGGCGGCGACCCTGCTTTCTGAGTCCAAGACCGTGGGTTCGATTCCCACAATTGAAAAATGTTTCTGTGATGAACATGAATGTTTTTCAGTGTCTGGGTGTTTATCTGTATATTATAAGTATTTATGGGTATTATATTCATACAAATATTCATCAGCTATCTTAGTACCCATAACACAAGCTACGCATACTTTGGGGCTCGATGACCACGACGCGACGTGTGTTTTGTCGTAGTATATATATTTATTTATTTATTTACTTAAATATTTATTTATTTATTTCAATATGTCAATAATTAATGTTTAATTAATAAACAGTTTTCAAGAAACTAATAAAATTTTACATTAACAACCATCATGTCATGTTCATGACAATCAGTTGATGGGTATTTTGATATAAATACGACTGCATTATCGATACACTTCAGTCGTGTATGGACTTTAACGAAGCAAAGATATCACTTGATATTTCTAACTGAATGTCATAATGTCAGAAGGAGATCGTTTTTAACATGGAATAAAAGACAAACCTTGCAAAGCGGGAAAATCAGATTATGTAGAAAAATACAAATACTGCTATTATTAGACACCTTTGGTCTTATTGAAATAATTGATACACCACGTGTCAAATGTAGGTATAACACGGCAGCCATTTTGGCAAACCCAAATGCCACTGCTAATATCTTTATAGCAACTATTCCAGATGTTTACGAGGCGGCCCACGTTTATTGTGGCCGCACACGCTGCAGACGATACTTTTTGTATCATAACACCAATTCACTTTTACGTTTGTTTTATCAGGCGAAAACTTGTTAAGGAAAATAATATAGTTCACACAATTCGTGCGACCTTTAGGGTGAAATCGACTTTATCATTTATATGTATCGTTAGCATTCTAGTAGCTAGCATCTTCGACTCAGTCTCACGTGGTCCGATTTTCAAATCGAGCCTAAATTTCTTTTATTTAAGGGACTTTTGTAGGTTACACACAATATGAATCCTAAATAAACATGTATCTTGAACTACAACAATTCGAGACAATCACTAATGTTACAGTAAATTTATAAAGTGGGTAAATAATTAAACTTTAGATAATTATAAATTCATATTTGCCAGATGTTTTATTAAATAGTTAATAGATAGTTTTCAAGAAACAATTATATATTTGATTAACAGCCAATATTCATGACATTGAGTTGGTGGGTATTTTGATATAAATACGACTGCATTATCGATGCACGGCAGTCCTACATGGACTCGAACGATGCAAAGATACCTCCCGGTGTCTTAGTCGTTTATCACTAGTTTTGTGGCTCTTAAAGATTATGGTTTTATTGATTATTAACAAAATATGTTAGAGAAAGGAACCTTAGAAAAATGCAGTGGCGAATAGAAGACACAACCAATTTCAGTGGAATGGAATAACAGAAAATCGCAGTGGTCAGCAATCTTTGCACTACTTTTTGTTTTATAGATATTGTTGACATTGGTATGTCTTGGTTTATTTTTATAGATGGAAGTACTTATTATCAAAATGTCGTGTTGTAGCTTGTTACTAAAAGTGATACACAGGTTTGAATAAGTAAGATAATACGTAAATTTAAAATTTTAGTTACCACCGACTTTCATTACAGTGTAATCGTGTAGTAATCGTCTAAACCCTTTTGCCATTCTGTGGTGGCAGCCATCTTGGATTTGAAATTTGTCAAACATCTTTTCATCTAAGTTAAAGTGGTTATTAAACATAATTCAAAGTAAATTTAGTGTGGTGTCACTAGGTGGTTTATAGTTTAAGAGTTCTTGCTATAGAAAGCTTTTTGTACTGAAAAACACGTTTACACCGGACGCGCGCCAAGTGAATAATAAACACGTCGATATTCATAAAAGTTTTAACGCTATCCCATGCAAATTCACTATTTATTCGCAAATAACATCGTCGGGCCCGATCCCCTTTTGACAAGGGTCAAATATCATTTCGCGTTTCATATTTCTGAGCGTTTTTTGCCAAGTCCTCTTTTTAGGCCTCAGGCCTCCATATATTACACGGTCCGAATTCGTAAAGGGGTTCATTCGGTAATGAACCGCCCATCAAGGTGTGATAAATTGACAACTAGGTGTCCGTTTCTGCGAGAGTGTCACAGCCGAAATGAATATTGACAGGAAAGGCTGTGTAAATGTGGGAGCTAAAGGTTACTTTCCAAATATTCACACCTAAAAAATAATTTATTTACCTACTAAAAAGTGAAAAGGCGTTAACAAGAAATCGATTGGACAAGAAACACATTTCTGATATTGCTCGATGCATATTTGTTTTTTTAAAACAAGACCATTGGAGACAGATTTTGGATAAATTAAACACAGTAAAAGAGTCCTTAACGAAAACCTCTTTAATTTATTTCTAAGGGCTTCTTCACCTCTTTTCTTATAAGCTATATCCTTACATTTTGGACTTTGAGTTGGACCTTCCTTTTATTTATAAGCTATAAATAATAGAAAGGTCCAACTCAAAGTCATTTACCATTATAATTAGTTATTCTTGGTGAAACCTTCTCTGCCATATATTTCTGATTACGATTTCGATCAAACTACATATTTTTTTTAATTTATCGGAGAAATCTTTAGCTAAAAATTTATCGATTCTAATATTTATTGTGTTATTGGCAAAATTCTCAGATCTCAAAAGAATTAATGTTTATATTTTTAACCTCCTTGTGTTTTAACAACCTTAGATGTTTGTTTTTTCTTAAATTACGATACGTACATACTATTGCATGTCCTTAAACCTTATACGTTAATAAAGTTCTATTTTTACGTTAAGTTTACGTTTAAGTTCTAATTTAAATTTACAATACATAACTTAATCAGCAAGTCTCACTAAGTAATCTTAATAGAGATTGATGTTCTGCTCTAGCTCTAGCAGCTCTATGTTGTTACATTTTTTTATTCCACTACAAGTTAGCACTTGACTGCAATCTTACCTGGTGGTAAGTGATGGAGTAGCGGGCTAACCTGTAAGGATTTTTGGTAGTCATAACCCTAATCGGTTTCTACGCGACATTGCACCGGAACGCATAGCGGCACGTCTTTGTCGTAGTGTGGTAAAGGCTAAAGCCTCCCACCAGACCAGACCAGAGTAAATTCAGAAATAAATGCCCAAATAGTTCTGCCAGGAGTCGAACTCAATTTCACAGCGCTCACGCATCGAATTTTGACAACAATTCAAAAAATTCAAAATTCATTTATTTCAAGTAGGCCTAATATAAGCACTTTTGAAACGTCAAGTCTGTCTGTTTGTAGTGATTCTACCACCGGTTCGGAAGGCAGATTCTACCGAGAAGAAGCCGGCAAGAAACTCAGCAGTTGCTCTTTTCCAACATCAACAATTTACATTTTGCATTTTAACATTCATTTTTCTATCTTGTGAGAGCTGAAAGCGGAGCCGGATGCTTCCAAGCAACCTTGTCATTAAAAAATTCATCAATTGTATAGTAACCTTGCTGTAATAAATGTGTTTTAACAAATTCTTTAAACTCGTGCATTGGCAGGTCCAAAATCACCTTAGGAATCATATTATAAAAGCGTATACTCAATCCCACAAATGATCCCTGTACCTTACGCAGACGATATGCAGATGACATTAATTTATGACCATTTCTTGTAAGTCGACTGTTTATGTCCACTTTTTGTTTATAAAGACTAATATGTTGTCTTACAAATACTATATTGTTATAAATATATTGTGAAGCTACAGTAAGTATGCCTATTTCTTTAAACTTCTCACGGAGGGATTCGCGTGATTTAAGTTTATATATTGACCGTACAGCTCTTCAAAAGAGTCATTACGCTATTACAGCACAGCCAGCTTAGGGAAGCCAGTGTCTATAAGTCAACATCTATGAATCGGGATATTTATGTATATTGTTCATAAACACATTCTTCAGTCGTCTGAATACACATAACACAAGCTACGCTTACTTTGGGGCTTTATGGTGAGTGTGTATTGTCGTAGTATATTTATTTACTATTATTATCAACCTATTATTGAAATAAAGTGCACGAATCTCCTCTCAGACTGAGAAATGTTTATTGATTGCCAGACTGAACATAACTTTGAGAACATTATAAAGAACCCTGAGAATTCTATGTTTCCTCGCGTTTTTTTCCTTCATCGATTCCTTCAAAGCCATTGATATTTTATTGCTTGAATTTAAAAAAGCACACATGGAGCACACTTTATTCAAGTGGCAAGCCGCTGCCCAGAAGTTCGATATAAATAGAATGTAAGGCTAGAAATATTAAAACTTTAAGTTAAAGTTTTTGTAATGGAGACATCTATTGGATAGAAGCAGGCGTTACTTTGCAGAAAATAATGATATGAAAATTAAGCTTAATTTGCTATACTCCGCGAAAAGCAGGAGAATCTGTATGGTGTTATTTATAATCTCTTCAATCCTGTTACGTGTACCTACGTTATAAGTTGTTGCTGTGACTTAACAATTCGGTTTCGGAGCAAAACGTGCATAGAGGGTACATTGCCGAAGATCTGTTTGGTGTGGAGTATAAGGATTGAAGAAATTATTAATTACACTTAATTTTCACAAATTACACTTAATTTTCATCATATATCATGGAATTCGCAAAGTAACGCCTGCTTCTATCCAACATATTGTGTATTAGCAAACTTATTAGCTAACAAAGTTCGCGGAGTATGGCAAATTAAGCTTAATTCTCAAACGGAGACATCTGTTTGTTTGTTTGTCCCGTCCGAATAGCGTTTATCGCACCGAGGTAATGGACACGAGTTTACTGGATAATAAAATTTAAAAGGGCAAACTTCGTCGGGCACGGGATGGAATGAAAAGTGATTTCCCTTATCCACTTCTAAATTTTCCTTCCCACTGGGCGCCTGAATTAAGGATACACTATTTTTTATTCCACTACAAGTTAGCCATTGACTGCAATCTCACCTTGCGGTAAGTGATGATGCCGTGTAAGATGGTAGCGGACTTACCTGTTAGGGAGTATGGTCATACCCCTAATCGGTTTCTATGTGACATCGCACCGAAACACTAAAACGCTTAGCGGCACGTTTTTGTCAGTAGGGTTGGTGACCAGCCACGGCCGAAGTCTCCAGGTAAAATTCAGAAACTATAAAATCTCAATTAGCCCCTGCCGGGAATTGAACCCTCCCCGCTCAAATTCACAGCGCTTCCCGTGGCGCCAGTCACTCGAATCTTTGTATTGTATAGAAGCAGGCGTTACTTTGCGGAAATCCATGATATATTATCAAAATTAAGCTTAATTTGCTTTACTCCGCGAAAAGCAGGAGAATCTGTGTGGTGTAATTTATAATTTCTTTAATCCTTATACTCCACACCACACATATCCTCGGCAATACACCCTCTACGCACGTTTCGCTCCGTTTGGTTTGAGTCTCGTCGGGGTTTGATTCCCACAACTGGAAAATGTTTGTGTGATGAACATGAATGTTTTTCAATGTCTTGGTGTTTATCTGTATTTATGTGTATTATATTCATAAAAAAAATATTCATCAGCTAGCTTAGTACCCATAACACAAGCTACGCTGACTTTGGGGCTACATGGCGATGTGTGTATTGTCGTAGTATATTTATTTATTCATTTATTTATACTAATATGATCTAACAACTAGCGTCTGGATAGCCCATGTATCGAGGACGGCTATAGGCTGTATATTATCGCACTAAGACCAATAGAAGCATAGCACCAATGAAGAATGTTTCAAAACCAGGGTTTTTTCTTCCTTTTGAGAGCTTCCGCTGCGTGCGCTAAGTAACCGGTTAAAGTTTCGATCAAATCATATGACAAAATTGTTTCCGTTAGACGGTTCTAAAAAAAGTCTGCAACAACATATGCATATTTTAAGGTTGACTTTAACGCGGTCGAAGTCGCGAGTGACCTAATATCTACGGTCAATATTTTGTATACAGCTTTAAAAATACTTACCTACTCATAATTTTCCGAGCGCGGAACGATGATACCGGTGTTTGGATAAACCCGATTGGGGTTTTGTTACACCGTAATAGAAATATCATGTTAATTAACAAAATGTATGTTTTTCTTTAAATAAATAAATGTATAATTGTATACTTTATAATGAAAGACTTTTGTTACAGAACACTTTACAACAAAATTTTTTCATTATAAAGTTATACAACTCTTTCCGAAGTCATAAAAAATATGAAGTGACAACAATAACATCAGCTGTGAATACGTTTAAAGTCAGATAGGGATAACCCTATTTTTTTAGATTACTATTAAAAGCAAAAATAAAAGATTATTGTCCTAGAGAATATTGAAGCTATAATTCACAGACACATACATTCATAGTAAATACATGTTAATGCCATTTAAAATCATTACAATTATACAATATAATATATATAAATATTAAATATCCCATAACATAAAATTTGTAACCGTGTAATAGTGTTTTGACAGCCAAAACACTATTAACTCAAAGTTAAATAGACCAAATTGCACTTTGTTTAAAGTCGCATGTTCAAAGTTACTGATTGTCGTTCTACAAACCTTCCGCAAAGAATGCCGGCTGTGTTAGAGTTATTTTATTAAACCTTTATAACAAGTGAAATAGGTTCTAATTTATTCTGTAGGTACAGTGTTTTGTAAACCAACGGTGAAAAATTCTTATTACAGCAAAAAACATTTAAAAATAATAAACCATGCGTCTAAAGGATTCCAGAAATAATCTTAAAAATTCTTTTCATAACTGTTTCACGGAAAATTAAAGAACTTGAAAACTCTAAAAAAAATCTTACAACTTTCTCGACGGTTCTTTTACCATTGTAAAAGAACCGTCGAGAAAGTTGTAAGATTCACAGACTATTTATAACCATAGGTTAGTACAAAATATATATGTGTATATTTAATATTAATATCTCATGTAAGTTTTTTTAATTTGTTTTTGATTATTACTGTTTTTAATTATTCTGTTATATGATAGTTTAGATGGGTTATAGTTACCAAATAAAGAATTATTAATATTAGTAGGTATTATTTTAACATGTTAGTTTGTATATACAAGAGATTAAGACTATGTAACATGGCTGTTGCAACTAAGTTCATCCGCTAGTGTAAATTTCAAGGTTAATCTTTTTCTTGACCTCCGTGGCGCAGTGGTGAAAGCTGTGGATTTAAGTGGGTGGTCCAGGGTTGAATACTGGCAGGTTCAAACAATCTGCTAAGCGATTTAGCGTTCCAGTACGATGACGAGTGGAAACCGATTAGGGGCATGGGTTTACTATAACTGGTATAGCTCTAACAGGTTAGCCCGTTACCATCCTAGAATGCTTTCTGACTTACCACCAGGCGAGATTGTAGTAAAGAGCTTACTTAAAAACAAGATTCAAAAGGAAAAATCCAATTTTCGGGATAAAAATCGCTCACTTTACCCATAACATAATAAACAGTCCACAAATAAAATAACTATATCGCCCAAATAAACATATCAAAGGAAATGGACGTAGATAAACTAATGGAAGCTGGATTACGTTAAGAAGAGAATTTGGCTACGATCCTTGGAATAACTGGATAAGTAAATAAGCAATGAATATTAACACAATCTACAAGTATCAGAAGAAAAAGTGTAGGTACATTTTATTTTATCATAAACAATAAATAAATAAATATACTACGACAGTACACACATCGCCATCTACCCCCAAAGTAAGCGTAGCTTGTGTTATGGGTACTAAGATAGCTGATGAATATTTGTATGAATATAATACACATAAAAACTTATAATATACAGATAAATACCCAGACACTGATAAACATTTATGTTCACCACACAAGCGTTTTCCAGTTGTGGGAATCGAACCCACGGCCTTGGACTCAGAAAGCAGGGTCGCTGGCCAATCGGCTGTCAAAACATGTAGATGTATCTGTCATCTGAGTGGATTTTTTGTTATATCATAATCAAATCAGTACCATTCCACTACAGGGCTCTCTCAGGGCAGTATGGGAAGGGTTCTGGTCGAAATCCACCTCGCTGTCAAAGTGCGACTTATGCCCGTTTTCATTAAGCCCTAGGAATCAACTAATTCCTAACTACGAATACCTAATGATTTAGGCGGTGCCTATTGAAAAAAGACGTTTCGTTGATGTATGCCTAATCTTTGGAGATAACAGAATCTCCTAAGATTAGGCGTGACTTATGCATTAATAAGTTCACTTTTATTATAATAAAAAAAACTAAAATAAAACTAAACTTTTAGTAACATCGACGTTTAGTAGTACCGACTTGCACATTTTTACGAATTTTTAAAAAAACAGGAGAATGTTTTGAAATTTCTAAAGAAGTCTTCAGAAGTCGATACTAGTAGACGTTGCTTCCTTAAAATCTTAAGGTATAAAGATCGGTAAAACCGAAGATGTTTAGATATAGCATCATAATATTTTACCGGCAAATGAATGACCAAGATCGACGCAGATATCTCAACGCAATAATATCCTACCATCCCCTTTGTCATTACAATCTTTATATTAATTACAACATAAAAATGATTAATGGCGGCAAAATGGCTAGCGTCTCGCAACAATACGGGGATTCCGAATTTATTGGATGACCGCAGTATTTGTCAGTGGGACAAATTACACTCTTTGTTCTTACATTTTTGTCATTTCGTTTTAAATTTGCGAAAGCGAAACGAAAACGTTCTTCTTAATGTTATTTCGGGTTTGGCGACTCCTTAACGCTGCCATTGACTTGATATTTTAAGTGGGGAATAAGTGGATTCAACTCTTATTAAAGTTGACTCTAGTTAAATATTTCCATTTTAAGTTGGACTGGCGTAAAAAGAAACGCTCGACGTTAAGGTTAAAATTCGTGCGATTAAACCGAAGATGCATCCTTTGTCACACTCTATTATTCATATGATATTAATTTTTTTTTGTTCCACTACAAGTTACCCATGACTTCAATCTCACCTTCTGGTAAGTGACGATGCAGTCTAACATGATAGTGGGCTAACCTGAGAGGGAGTATGTCAGTTATAAACTATACCCCTCTAATCGTTATCGTGTCGGAACGCTAAATTGCTTAGCGGCACGTCTTTCTAGGATGGTAAGTAGCAACGGCTAAAATCTCCCAACTGACCAGACCAAATAAAATTCAGAAATTATAAATTCCCGAATATCCCCTACCGGGAATCAAACTTTGGAACTCCATCTTAGACCGTAGCGCTCACAGTTGCGCCAGGGAGGTAAAAACGTTTAATTCGTTGGTTTTTAAAGGTTTAGAAATGTCAGCCAAGAGATATTATTTTAAGACAAATTAGTTAACCTCAGATTACAAAGAAATTATGTAATTAACGGTGTTGATACCTTCCTTACAATATAAACCATAATAGTACTAGTCACATAATTCCAATTGATTCTTTCAGAGTTGTTTAAATCATGTATTTGCAAATACGGAATTTCCTTAGTTAGGTTAGGTTAGTTATTTCCTTAGACGCCTTATTTTTATTTTGGGTAATATTATAGCCAAAAAAAAAAAAAATTGTGAATATAAAAAACCTCTTCTACTTACTTAGCAGAATGATTAAAAATCCTCAGTTTAAATTCGATCTTAGACAATGCTTCATTGCAGTTTGGCAGGCGTCCATTCTTTTAAGATATTCTGATGTCCTCTAGAAATTTCATCGTTGAACAAGATAAATTACAAAGTAGCTTTCCTACAGTTTAATTTAGCATTATTTTTACAACTTTATTTAAAATAAAGTTCTTATATATTTATAAAGCATAAACAATGTAATAAAAAAAATATAATCCTCATTCAGCCATGATTATTGCATTGTGTCCAAAACAGCGAAAACACCCAGTGCACGTCTGACTTCGAACCCGCAAAATTTTGCTAGCTTAAAAACTTTTTTCTCATATTCCCAATTTTATGATAAACTTTTAGAAAATTAGAGATAAAATAATGACTCATCATCATCATCAACTCATTTATCGGCCCACTACAGGGCACAGGTCTAGTCTCAGAATGAAAAGGGTTCAGGCAGTAGTCTACCACGCTGGCCAAGTGCGCCGTTGAGAACATTGTGGAGAACGAAACTAAAATGAGAAATTAAAAAATCACATAACTCCGAAAAGTCAGTGGTGCGTGCCGGGGCTCGAACTCGGTCTCCACGAAAGGAAATCCGAAGCCACTAGGCTTTCACTTATTCAAAACAAATAATAACTGTAAACTGCTTTGAAGAAAAACTTTAAAGTGGAATGGATCTTGATGCTTCAATATTAGAATATTAGTCTCGCTTTCTGTAGTTTTTTTAAATCTATGGATTTACCCTTATCTTTCATATATACGAGTCACGGTTGTGTTTTAACTGCGTTAATAACTAATTTAATATCAAACTAATTAGCTAGTGTGTAAGCTAAACGAAAAGCAAGGATCGAAGTTGTAGACACGCCTTGATGTTTAATCTCTTGACTTTAACGAGAGTGACCTACTTGTACGCCGTATGAAGTGGAAACATAGACACTGACAGTTGGCCCAATTAATACATACCTATTTTTCCGTTATATATGCTTGCATTATTGCGTTGCGTATAAAATCTAAACATTGCGGTTCAGGGTTCAGCACTCATGTCAATCGGTCCTCTGGCCTCTAATGCCTTTTTGTCGACTTCGTGACTCTTAGCTTTCTTATTAGCCCAATAGTTAGCGATTGTGTTTCTGAAAGTAGAAGACTAGCTGACCCACGCAATTTCATCTGCACCGAATCGGTTATTAGAGGTTTTAATATCTTAAAAACCATAGCAAAATATACACTAACACCATCCATCCATACTTACATCCATTCATCCATACATTCATCCTCACAAACTTTCGCATTTATAATATCAGCATGATGGTATGCATGCATTCCATCGGTGTACCATATGCCTTGCGACTTGCTAGTATCTGTGAAGAGTTATGTCCTTTATCTCCGGCAATATTTATCAGATCTTCATTAAAGTTAGACAAAACATGCTTTTAAGGATACACTTTCAAATAAAAAAAATATTATTGAAATCGGTTCAAATTTAACGGCTATATGTAAAATATAAGTAAAATTGATAAAAGTTTTCATCCCGTTTCCCAGCGCAAACTTACTGTTTATCGGGATAAAAAGTATCCTTTATGTTGACCCGAAATAGCAGCTACCACTATACCGAATTTTATTTAAATCCATTCAGTAGTTTTCACGTGATGCCCGGACTGACAGAGACAGACAGGCAAAAATTAAATAAAAATCTGTTTTGGACTCAGTATGAATTATAAAGCATCCCCCGAGCAAAATTTTCAAAATATGTTAAATGTATAACAGAACTCTTCAAGTTACAGTTTTATTATAAGTGGTAGCCCAGTAGGTAGGACTTTAACTTCACTTTCGTGGGGCCTAATTCGAATTCCAGCACGCACGCTTTTTAATGTTATGTTTAATTCAAATAACGCTTTACACTGAGAATGAATACATCGTGAGGAAACCTGCATTCCTGAGAATTCCAAATGACTGTCCTCCAAGGCTTGTGGAGTCCACCAATCCGCACTAGGCTAGTGTGGTGGACTAAGGCCTTAACCCCTACTTATTGTGGGAGTGGTGCCCTGTTTTGGGCTCGTAATGGATTGATATGATGATGAAAAGATAACTGAAGGATTTATTTGGTTCACAAAACTTCATGTTCTGATTCGTTCGTACCGCGATTTCAATGGATAGAGGAAAAATTCTGAACAATGCTCCGGAATGTCGAATTTTTGAGGGGCCCAAGGCTTTCGACGTTGATTAATGGCAGAGGGAATTGTACCGCAGGATAAGCTTAAATGTAGAATCGGTAAAGGTTGAGTAGCCCATTTTATGGGTGATTCTTTCCACAAAAATGTGTTAAAAATCTATTAACGCAACACAGACAAATATTTATTTGTGAATACGTCAGGACCGCAGCGTGATAACTGCCCGTTTTCACTAAACCTAGGCAATACCTCAATTGAACTCTTATTAGTCGCTGTTATGCTTATTAGTAGTCGCTAGTAGGCGACGTCAATAGAAAACACGTTTCTCGATGCTATATTGGTTAACGGTTGATGTATGCTTAGGAATATCCTTAGATTATCAGCATAAATAAGAATTATCAGCACATTTGTCAAAATGCTTATCAATTTATTAAAATATCTGGCGTAAATCAAATTATAGTTATCCAAAATTTATTTATTTACCCACTTTATAAAATCACTGTTCAAATTCAAATTCAAATTCATTTATTTCAAGTAGGCCTACTTTATAAGCACTTTTGAAACGTCAAGTGTGTATGTTTGTGTGACTCTACCACTGTAATATTATTATTCTTTTTTCTAAATAACGTGTCGATCGTGGATGAATTAAAAAAGTAAGAAAATAAATAAATATTTATTAATTAAGTCTAAGAGAGGTTATCATCGATTGTACAGATACGAATCCTTAAGCTCTTTGGACATATAACTAGGAATAAACACTCCATGGAACGACTCACGTCACGCGGTCGATCACCCACGCGCTGGATAGACATAATAAAAGCTGCAACACAAACCTCCATGATAATCCAATGTACCAGAAACGCTGATGACCGTGCCAAGTGGAGGTGCATCAAGGGGGCCTGTAGCCAAAGAAAATGTATCATCGTCAACCACAACCAGAGTAAACGACTAAAGCAGAGGATTCTCTATATTATGAATGAAGTAATACTGATTACGGACTAAACTCGTGTCAAAAGTTGTAAGTTAGGAAAATTGTATTATGGTACCCTAAAAGTAAATCCGCTGGCCTGATATTACGATGTCCTAAATTAGGAAGATCGGAATCGAATCCTCCCCTAAAAGTGCAAATGGTTTCGCAATTCAGGACAGATAAAGGGCAGATTAGCAATTTTCACTTGAATGTTAATCTTTTATTCTTGACTTCTTTAATGGTATTAAAAGGTGGTCAGGAAATATCAGCCGTCATAAGACAGACGACTGACGCAGTGTGCGGTGTCCCTTCTTTCTGAGTCCAAGGCTGTGGGTTCGATTCCCACAACTGGAATATGTTTGTGTGATGAACATGAAGGTTATTCAGTGTTTTTAAGTATTTACGTTATCTTAGTACCCTTAACACAAGCTACGCTTACTTTGGCGCTAGATAAAGATGAGTGTATTGACGTAGTATATTTATTTTAAAGTATATACTTTATTTATCAGTAGGACCTTTGTGGATAAAGACATCTCATGATCGCGAAATAGTCGTAGCAAGGCTATTAAGCGAAATCGGTGTCTTGATAAGTCTACTTTCTTTTATTTTCTTAGTTGTGGACTATGAATAAAGAGTATATAAATAAATAATAATACTAGAACTCTCCCAAGTACATACATATTTAAATATTTAGCTTCAGTGTTTTCGAAGAGCTGTGAAGCGGCTCAAGTAAAGTGTGAGGTCACAATGAGTGCTCTCAAGTGGTGTAAAAGGGAATCACTCGGTTTAAGATATTTATTTTGACATCTATAAATTCTTTGTATGTTTGTTTGTAATTGATAAACTGAAACTAGTGGACCCATTTAAATCATTAAAAACATTATCGTCTAGACGTACCATAGGCATTGTTTTATTTCAGATATTTTAATAATAAGTAACACAAAAGAAAAAGCGCAACCCAACTGCTTAAACCGGATGCTCTGACTAACTGGTCCGTCGTACATGAATATCTACTATGCAGAAAAACATCATAATATGAAATGCAAAAAGTAAATCTCGGGAACCCTTTATCTATCTATCTATCTATCTATCTATCTATCTATCTATCTATCTATCTATGTATCTATCTATCTATCTATCTATCTATCTATCTATCTATCTATCTATCTATCTATCTATCTATCTATCGATCTATCTATCTATCTATCTATCTATCTATCTATCTATCTATCTATCTATCTATCTATCTATCTATGTATCTATCTATCCATCCATCCATCCATCCATCCATCCATCCATCCATCCATCCATCCATCCATCCATCCATCCATCCATCTCATCTCATCTCATCATCTCCAGATTAATCTAAAATTAAGCTTTTATTTACTATGATGATATTCTATTGTTGGGTGTACATGGGTGTAGATAATGATCTTCACCCGCTCGAGAAGAGAATAGAAGAGAATGAATATGGAGATAAATAAATAATTCAATATATTATGAGACTTAAATTAAAAATTTAATTATGTAAGTTTATTGTTTAAATAAAATAAAGCAAAAAGTAGCCCGGCGAAGCGGGCTGGGTACGCTAGTAGTTTATCTATATATAAAAAAAAAACTGTGAACAAATTAAAATAGTTACATTTTAAATTAAACAAAAAAAAAAAAGACACACCGCTAAGTTTGTTGTAGGCTTCTTCTTAGACCAGGACGCGTTTGGACCCTCGTTCTTTAGTTTTAAGTTTACGAATATGGTTATCGCCATCATCTCACTACCGTGTAATTCTCATGTAATGTAAGCATCAAAAGGTGAATAAAGATACTTTTGACTTTGACTTTGAATTTAATTTTTTTTTATTTGAATTCAGTTAAAAATATGCATACGTTATTTCAAAGGTATAAAATAAAACCAGATTCAGGAGCTAATAGAGACGCCGGCAGCTTATTTTAGGTGATTTTTGGCAGTAATAGCTCGGTTGAGGTTTCAGAATGGCATGTACCTCACACAATGCCTGCTCTCTATTGTTGTTAAACCTTTTGTCCCGCGAGTGGGCGAAATAAAACACTTCAAGCCTCAAGGCGTTCTGATTATACGTAAAAGCCTTTAAGCAGTAACTATATTTTATCAGAGCAATAATAATTATGTTGTGTTTTAAATTATAGATATTAAATTATAGATAACTAGCTGTTGCCCGCGACTTCGTCTGCGTTTGATTTTGTTTTTTGATATGGCATTAAATTTAGTTGTAGATCTACAAAAAAATGAAGTATTCAGTATTGCGAAGCCTTAAATGAGGGGTTTGCTGCTGTCCTCTGAGGAGTTCCGTCCTCTATCTCCAACCACAGTTTAAGCAAAATTAAACACATATTATAACCTCTAAAGTACAAAAATAATTATTTAAATCGATTATAATTTGTCGAAGTTATGGTGTAAAATCGTCAAACACTCATCCCCTGTCCCAAAAGAACCAAGCATAATGTCGGGATAAAAATGAATCTATATTACTCCTTACACTTCCAAGAATATGTGTACAAAGTTTCATGAGGATCGGTTAAGAAGTTTTTGCGTGAAAGCGTAACAAACAAACTTGCATTGACATTTATAATATTAGTAGGGATTATAGAATTTAAATTATAGTGATTCCAGTGGCTTCGACTTCATACGTTCTTATGAATACGATACACGAACTTATAAATGGTATTTTCATTTGTGAATCACGATGCTAAGTTTAATTCAGCACAGTGGGTAGAAGCTCGACTTCACTTTCGTGGGGCCGAGTTCGAATCCCAGCACGCGCTTCTAACTTTTCTAAGTTATGTGTTTTTTAAGTAATTAAAGATATCGCCTGCTTCAACGGTGAAGGAAAACACCGTGAGGAAACCAGCATGCTTGAGAGTTCTACATAATGTTCTCGAAGGTATGTGGAGTCCACCAATCCGCAATAACAATAATAATAATAATAATTGACCTTGCTCACGAGATTACCGCCATGTGGAATGTTGAGTCGACCGTTGTTATTCCGATCGTCGTTTCAGTCAATGGTCTTCTCGCGAAAAGCTTCGACCAACATCTCAAGAAGCTTTCGCTTGGTTGTTGGATCAAGGGTCGGATACATAAGGCAGTAGTCCTTGAAACGGCGCGTATTGTGAGGAGGTTTCTCACTCTGGAGCCCTGACTACCGGTTGCTTGGGCATTCAAAAGCCCCGCAAGCGGAGGGTGGAAGTTTTTTTTTTTTTTATAAATTTTTAATAGTGTTTTTTTATTTATTCTTAAGCATTGTTAATAATTTAAAAAAAAAGAAAAATAATAAATGATAGAAATATAATAATAATAATAATAATAATCATTTATTTCAGGCTTTACCCATACAATTTAAGATCAACGGCGCGTATTGTGAGGAGGTTTCTCACTCTGGAGCCCTGACTACCGGTTGCTTGGGCATTCAAAAACCCCGCAAGCGGAGGGTGGAAGTTTTTTTTTTTTTTTATAAATTTTTAATAGTGTTTTTTAATTTATTCTTAAGCATTGTTAATAATTTAAAAATAAAGAAAAATAATAAATGATAGAAATATAATAATAATAATAATAATAATCATTTATTTCAGGCTTTACCCATACAATTTAAGATCAGTTACGACATAATGTTGAATGCAATTAAATAAATACATGTAAAAAAAAAAAAAAATATGGCATTGGGCCAGCATGGTGGACTACGGCCTTTACCTTTACTTATTGTGGGAGGAGACCTGGGCCCTGTAATGGGCTGGTAATGGATCGATATGATGATGCTGAATTAGAGAGATTCGACGAACTACCTGGCGCAGCGGTAAGCACTTTGGGTTGAAGTCGGAGGTCCCGGGTTCGATTCCCGACAGGGGCAATTCGGGAATTTATAATTTATGAATTTTCTTTGGTCTAGTCTGGTTGGAGGCTTCGGCCGTTGCTAGTTACCACCCTACCGACAAAGATCCGGAACGATGTCGCGTAGAAGCCCGGGGCCTTGAAGTTTCTAAAGTGCTACTTGAAATAAATACATTTTGAATTTTGAGTTTATTGAATTTTTTAACTTACATACATATCACTTAGAACCAGGTGAGATTTCAAGTAGGGGATAACTTGATGTAATTAAAAAAAAAAGAGCATAAAAGTTTTAACAGCTATTCTGCCTGAGTTGCATTATAAACATATTTTGTATTGGCAGATTCTTTGACATATTTGCAACACGTTGCGGTCGTTTATATTTTAATTAATAACTACGACGGTATTTTAGATTTTAAGGCGGCCGATTAGCGCAGTGGGCAGCGAACCTGCTATCTAAGTCCAAGGCGGTGGGTTCGATTCCCACAACTGGAAAATCTTTTTGTGATAAATGTATATTATAAGTATGTGTATGTAAATTATAAGTATGTATATTATTTATAAAAATATTCATCAGTCATCTAAGTATCCACACCTATTACACACGCTACGCTTACTTTGGGGCTAGGTGGCGATGTGTGCAGTTCGTAGTTTATTTATTTATTTGTCCTGATCTGATTTCGATTTTGTTTTTGTAATAATAAACAAAGCTTCTACGTTATTATCCACCGAGTGTGGAAGTTCGTTTATTTCGTGGTTTTTTTTACTATTCCGTTTGTTACGTTGGATAGAAATTCCCTAGGTCATAAAATTTATCTTAATGTTTTTATTGTTCAGCCACAGATGGATAGGTAAGCAAAAAATTGTGTGATGTTGATTCAGCAACGGCTAGATTTCCCATGAGCGTAGCGACTGGCCGGCGGTTTGTTTGATAAAGTTACCTACCGATGTTCCACGTATGAGGGTAGGCATGTAGAAAAATGTGGTTAAAAGAGAATTGCTGTTACTGTTATGTCGAGGTATTACGTTGTTTTTATTTATTACTTACGAATGTCCGCGACTAAGTTTGCGTACAACTCGTAGTAATATAATGCGAGAGTTCTTCTTGTTTGTTTTTTTTTTTTAATTTTATAATATTACTAGCGTCGGCCCGCGACTTTGTCTTGTTTATTGTTTATTGTTATTAGTACAGTACACAAATCCAAAGGTAGCCAGCAATAACTAAAGGTAGATCTAAATATAAGTAATAAAAAGTTTTTTTTTAAGCTACAACCCAAAGTATGTGTACATAGCTTGGAATTAAATTAAATAAAAAGGAAAGATAAAATTAAAGTTCAAACAAAAAACAATACATAAATATATATACATAATTTCCCTAAAGTTATGTGGAATAGTGCTTAACAATAAGTTTTTTCATAATATTTATCCTATTATTTGACAAATTAGTTTCACGCTAGCTTGCATCATTGACATCTCTTTCTCTTACCTTGCCTTGTGGGTAAGACCATGCCTCGCATCCGACAAGACCATGTTTGATTCCCGGCACATACTTACCTCTTACTATTCGGAGTTATATGCGTTAATCACTTGCTTTAAAGTAAATATGCACACGTGATCTACACTTGGCCGGCTTGGTGGATACCTACTAAGCCAAGTTCATTAAAAAAAAAACGTACACTGTAGTGTGCTGACAATGGGTTGCTAATGGTGTATATCTTATTGCTCATTGTTTTTGCAAAATCAAGTAAAGTTCCCACAAAGAATTCACGCTCTACTTCCGAGAATGTTGACCAAAACGAAAAGTACTCGAAAGAAAATTACGTTGAACCTTTTAACAGTTTGCACGACTTTGAAAACTTGTTTAATCTAACTTGTGGTATTTTGTGCTTTTGCAACCTGAGCTTTCAGGGAACGGGTGATAAACTTATTTATGCTCGGTTATTTAACTTCGTCTCACCGTTTTCTACCTTTTTTCCACGAAAAATATTATTGTAAGTATTCTAGTGGCTTTTTAGGTTGGTTTTTTGAACCATTTATTCATTTGTGGCTTTTATCTCACGCAATAAATTTTACACAATAATAACATATTTTTCTTTACAGTTGAGATTCAAAAACAAACATTAATGGGATTTTAACTTTAAATCAAATCGGACTAGCTATAAGAGAAATTCGTGTTGCATAATTTAGAAAAAATACACATTGAATTATGAACCAGCGTTATTCGAATTAAGTGAAAACTCCATAACCTATTACCATGTCATAATGTACAATATCGTATGAACATATCCTTTATACACCTTTTACGGGCAAACTTAAGCAAAAATGTAGGCAAGAAAGAAGGGAAAGGCACCCTTTTGATTTCGATAGGCCGAGAACCGAACAGATGGACTTTTTGATGTTTTCTATGTAACACTGACCACAAGATAATGTTCAAGCGGTGATACTCTATTAGGACTTTGGCTTCACTTTCTCTAAGTTTTTTAAGCTATATGAAAAAAATCTAATGTTTTAATTTGCGGTGAAGGAAAACATCGTGAGGTAACTTAGATGACTGAGAGTTCTGAATAATATTCTCAAAGGAAACCACCAATTCACGCTGTGCCAGCGTGGTGGACTATGGCCTCGACCCTTCTCATTGTGGGACCCGCAGAGGAGGACATATCTAACAACAAGCTTGCGACAGGCGCAAATGTAGAGATATTTGCGACGTTTGACAGCAAAGAATGCAAGATTTACGCCCCTCGCAAGCTTGTCTTGAGATACTTTTTCACCCTGCCGTATCCTGTAGTGGGCCGGTAATTGGTTGAAATGATGATGATGATGATGACAAGAAAAAATCTGCTTTTTGTTCGATAGATACATTTGAATACGAGCGTATTGAATGTGTGATTAATGTGTTTACTTTTCAGCTCACGCATTGATTGCTACAACTGATTGATTGATACAAAGCTTTGCGGTCCTTTAAACGGAAAACATTTTATAAATGGACGGTTATTGAATTTGGAATGCGGACAGTCATTGTAGAGAAAATGGTGATATTTATGTTAATTCATTGAAACAGGCAGTTCAAACGGTTATACGATTTGTGGTTTACATTAAAACAATATTTAAATTTACAGGTTTACAGCAATTTCCTCAGACTTATACATGCTGCGCTCTTTATAAATTCATTTGTAAAGTTAAATCAATTGATTGAATTTACGTCATGGACATTTGTAAGGAGTTCCAAATTATACGCTCATAACACGTACCATTCCAATCTTGTGCCGCTCCTGCGAATCCTTGTGAACAGGTGATTGACGATGATAATATAATATCATATAATAATAATTATAATAATAAAAAACACTTATCTCATAGATATTGCAGTTCCTAATGTACAGAAAACAGTAAGTGAAAAAATTAGCAAATACACTGAACTTAACGAAGAAATTACGAGAATCTGGAAACAAGACAAAGTGTATGTGGTTCCTGTCGTTATCTCTACCACAGGGGTTATTCCCAATAATCTCTGTACATCGGTTTGCAAAAAGCTGCCATTTTAAATACATGTAGAATAGTAAGAAAGTTTTTGCAGGTTGACGAAAGCATAGGTTTAACATAAAAATACAATATTATAACACACCACACGCTGCATTTACTTGGTTAAGTAAATGCAGCGTGGTGCTCTTGGCTGGTTTTAACTGCATTTACGGGCCGTAACTGAATAATAATAATAATAATAACGTTTAATTCAAATAAATATCCATAGCTACAACAATAACAATTATCTTATTTACTATATTCTAAACTAAAATTGGTCAAACCTATAAATAATAAAAAATTAGGAATCTCCTAACTAAGTTAAGTACCCTCTTGAGCACTTGGTGTGTGAGTGTGTACCAACCCAGTGCTCCATAAAGGGATTGTCCCATTTATTTTTTTAATTATAAGAATAATAATAATAATAATAATAATATTTCTTTGTATGGTAACTTTAAATAAATAATAATAATATTTCTTTACATGGTAACTATGACCCATTTACACTATTATATAACAAATTAATTAAAAACAGTAATAATACAAAACTAAATTAAGAAAACTTGCATGAGATATTAACATTCAATATACAAAATAATTACAAATTAGAATTTCTTAAAATTACCTACTTATTTTTAATACAAATTTATATATTTATTTCAAACAACACATACAAAGTAATCCTTTAGATAAAATTAATAAATTTGAAATATAATAGCATATAACTTTTTTTTTAAAAATTGATATTTCCTCCAAGTGTAGGTAAACACAATATAAAAATAAAAAATACGGATAAAGTCGGCGGTTTCCACACAAGGATTCCCTGTGTCGTGGAAATCACAAATAGCGATGATAAATGTAGACGGTGCTAAACTATATAAAATACTCAATTGATATCAATACTTAGTCGGAAAGTACCTAAACATTATGCACAACCATAATGTAAGCAAATTATTTTAAGACTGAGGTATTTACTCATATACATATATATATATATATTGTATATATACTAGCAGACCCCAGCGCCATCTGTCGGGCTGATTTGTGAATCTAAACCATCCAGGGTGCCACCCAAACGCAACACCAACAAATTCATTCAAATCGGTCCAGCCGTTTAGGAGTTCATTGACATACACACGCGCAAAAGAAATATATATATTTATATATGTATTGCACTATCTATAAATGTATTAAACAATAGAAGTAAGAATAAACTTACAGTGCAATATACTAAGTTACATAAAATTCACAATTCGTTTAAAGGAAATCGCATACAATTCTACAATAAACTACCCATTGACATCTTGGAGATGTCTCTTAAAAAGTTCAGTTTGTATTAAACGTAAGCTTATAGAAAAGTCCTATTGTAGTATAAAGGACTACATAATCGATCAAAAAGCTTGGGTGTGAATGATTGCTCTAACCAGGTTGCTCTTCTAATAATTTTAAATGATAATGAGAGATGGTGATAACAAAAATAAAACACCCGGCTAAGTTTGTTGTGGGCTTCTTCTTAGACCAGGACGCGTTTGGAACCCTCGTAGCTTTAGTTTTAAGTTTACGAATATGGGTATCGCTATCATCTCACTACCGTGTAATACTCATGTATAGTAAGCATCAAAAGTGCCACATACTTGAATAAAGATATTTTTGACTTTGACTTTGACTTTGACTTTATATTTATAATAGCTTATTTTCTAACGACGATAAGAAAATATTTTTGACTGATTAAAAGTTAAAATCTAAGTATTCGCTCCAGGTGAAGTATTTATTAATTTAGAAACGCTATCAATATTCGATAATCGACAAAAATTTATAAAATACATTTTTAATTCGCAACAAGACAAAGTTGGTTTTTGTTTGACAGATACATTTGCATGCAGTTCGCCCGCAGCCAATATGTGATTGATGTGTTTACTTTTCAACGGGCGTATTGATTGCTGCATGTGATTTATTTATTGAAGGCCTTATAAGTCTTTAAATAGAAAACATTTTAGCTTAAAGCCATCTTCTTCATCATCACTTGACGTCAATCGCTGGAGGGCTTTTGTAGGGAGTTCCAAAATCTACGGTCCTTGGTCGTTTCCAGCGGCTTCCAAGGTATTGCTTGACGTCATCCGTCGACCGCTGCGTTTACCGATACGGAGTAGCCATTCCAGCATCTTGGGGCCCCAAAATCCATCGGTTCCCCGAGCTATGTGCCCCGCTTATTGCCACTTCGAGTTCGCAAGTCGTTTAGTAATGTCGGTAACTCTAGTAGTTAGTGAGTAGTTTGAGGCTTTTATTCATTTTAAACGAATCTCTAAGTAGGTTATAGTCGTTACAATATATATATATAGATATAACTCAGACCTAAAAAGCCTAATTTGAAGACCAGTAAATATTTAAGACTGAGACAGAGCAAGACTAGAATTTTACATTTGTTTTCTATCTTGTATGGTAAGAAAGCGGAGCCGATTCTTCATGAATTCTTTTTATTCAAATCTTCCATGTGAATTGTGTCACTTATTCTTACTTACAGTACTTAGTTATTTTAGTTACATTTGTTTTATTTGTATGAACTATTGTGTTTTTTTTGAGAAATAAATGTCTTTAAGCCGACATTATAATTATGTGTGTATACTTTCGTATTGATATGCAAAAATACAGTCATCGTCAAATTAGGAAACTTTAGTACCGCTACTCAAGATTATTGGGTTATTTTGCGCTATTACCGCTAATCTTAATAATGTACATTTAATAAGTAAGTAGCTACAAGATATTTCGAAGGGAAGCGAGCATCCACACGCAATCCTGCTTCCATGGCATGCGCCATGCAAATGTTACCGACTAACAGGCAACATTTGTTCGCGTGTACCGTTCGGGGGTACGTAGAAAGTAATTTAATTTAAAAGCGTAACATTCCCGACTGATTGCGGTTGTTTTTCTGATAAGAAACAATTTAGCTAGTTTTTAATTGCCAGTTAGTGTGTGTGAACAGTTTTAGCATGACTGGAGAGCCAACACTAAATATTTTACGAGTTTTGTTTGTGCGGTGGAAGCGGTGATAGCCCAGTGACTTTACTTTCGGGCCGAGTTTGAATCCCAGCACGCACGCCAAACCTTTCTAAGTTATGTGCGTTTTAGGCAATTAAAATACCACTTATTTCAACTGTGAAGGAAAATATCGTGAGCAAACCTGCATTCCTGAGAGTTTTCCAAAATGTTCTCAAAGGTGTGTTTAATCAACCAATCCGCACTGGGCCAGCGTGGTGGACTACACACGTTCAGGTTTCGTAGGTTGTACCAAATATTTTAGGTATCATGTTTTTCTTTTCCGTACCAGCCCGGAGTAAAATAAGCGGTGTCAACCCTCGTGCCTACGAGAGCACATTAAGCCATCGGTCCTGGTTATCATCACTGCTTATCTTTT
Source organism: Pararge aegeria (assembly GCF_905163445.1). Taxonomy (NCBI): domain Eukaryota; kingdom Metazoa; phylum Arthropoda; class Insecta; order Lepidoptera; family Nymphalidae; genus Pararge; species Pararge aegeria. The sequence continues at coordinate 13,143,047 of NC_053199.1, read as the reverse complement.
ATCAATAGTCGTTATAGCCCGCCAACCCGCATTGAAGAAGCACGGTGGGCCTAAAACCATCACTCCTAAGAGAGACGGAGCCTATACCCAGCAGTGGGACGCTGAGGATGGTAATGATGAGACGACCAGGCTAAACACGTTTCTATAAACTACTATAGTATTTTATTTCTTACACTATTCTTCAAGATATTTAAGACGAATTTCCCCAGTAATTGCCCAGCGGAGGTTTCAGAATAAGATGTCCGTTCACAATGGCGCCGGGCCATTGTTATTTAGCCTTTTGTTCTATAAGGAGACGGAATGAAAGCCTGCATCCAGTTGTTAAGCGACTTGGTGACGTTGAAGTAACTGGATCTGAAAATTATTTATCGTTTGTAGAACACATTACTTATATTTTACTATGTAAATGTCATACTCCTTGGCTTAGTATTATACGGCAGGGTGATTACTGCCAGTTTTCACTCAACCTAGAAATAGCCTTAAACGGATGCCGGTGATTCCTAAAGAAAAAAAAGTCTTGCGAAAAAGGTAAGGCGTTATCTACTGCGGATCGTAAAGTTTACAGTACAGTAAAGTGTTCCTTTACAAGTTCCCTAAACTTGTAAAGGAACACTTTACAGATGAAAAAAATATTAATTTAGTTTTTTTTAATAACCTGCCTGGTAACCTGGTATACCTAATCTACACGAAAACTGAAAATTATGACAATACAGACACAAAATATTACACCTTGTGGCAAGAACCTTAATCAAGTTACGTTATATGAGTTTGTAAAGTAATGGTGAAAGGTTTGAAGGAATCTTCTTTTATTAGGCATTACTTAAGAATTACCTTGTCCGTAGTTAGTGAAAACGGGCATTTGTATCTTACGACAGGGTTGTCACAGGCGAAACTCTTACAATCTTTTTGTATGCAAAAGCAACAAAGTCAAAGTCAAAGTCAAAAATATCTTTATTCAAGTAGGCCCACAGGTGGCACTTTTGATGCGTACATAAGAATTACACGGTAGTGAGATGATGGCGATAACCACATTCGTAAACTTAAAACTAAAGCGACGACAACACTTGACTCGGTAAACACCCGTTTATTATACCTAAGTATTTATGTATATTATTCATAAAAATATTCATTTGTCATCTTAGTACCCAAGCTACGCTTACTTTGGGGCGAGATTGCAATGTTTTTATTGTCGTGGTATATAAAACTTCGGAAAAATAATTACCCTTCGAATATTCAGTGGAAAATAAAAGCCGAAGGGCATATACAACGAACATGTTCGACAAAGTGCAGTCCATCAATTTGAGGCGCAGGTGTTTCCTTATATGCCTTTAATTACACTGGCAACCACGCCCTTCACATCGTAACACAGCAATGCTATTTGACGGCAGTAATAAGCAAGGCGGCACTTCCGCGGGCGAGTTCTGTCACAAAAAGCTGTAACTTCTCAAAATATTGTATTCAAATGAAGCTAGGTCTTAACAATTAAATATTTCAGATATATTCAATTGAAGAATGAAATAACTAAACTGCATCGCGAGAGATAATAAATGATGTGAAATCATTCATTTTTGCACACTTACGAACACACGCACACACTTACGCACACTCACACCCACTCACACTCATTCATGCTGTTGTGAATATCGTAAGTGATTATTTTGTATATTTTGTACTTGTACCTATTGCTCTATATATGTAATCTAGATTTGGCCTTATTTTACTAATAAGATAAACCCTTAACAAAAATTGTTTGTAACGCTGTTGGATTACTAATAAATAAATAAATAAATAAATATACATTTTATAATGTCAACATCTTCTGAGGAAGCTCCGGTGTCGGAGCGAAACTCGTGTAGAGTACATTGTCGAAAATCTGTTCAGTGTGGAGTATAAAGATTGAAGAAATTATAAATAACACCGTACAGATTCTCCTACTTTTCGCAGAGCATAGCAAATTAAACTAATTTTCATAGAAGCTAGGTCGTTACAATTACAACGCGTGTAACAAGTTAACAGTTTATTATCCATATAACAAGTATCTACTAACTGATTTTATGGCCAATTTCCATTCACCGACTCGCCAAGTACGTTCAACTAAAGTACCTACTGAGTAATTTCCTTTCCAGCCTCCGGGGAGTATTTATCTTAACAGCATTTGTGGCGCTTCTCACTAAACAACTCTTTGAACATATCGGAGACTATGGGCCGGCAATTAGAGTTTAGTTTCTCATTACCTAAATATTCACCAGCGTTCTGAAATTTCCGATATTACAAAACTAGGAGCTTTACGTGACTAAGTTCACTTCAGGTTCTGTTTCTGTTCGACCTAGACCCTCATTGTAAAATTAACATCTCTCCAGGATTCTCTGGTGTTTAGAAACGTGCGTAGAGAATATATTTTGAAAGATCTGTTTAAAATATAAAGTTAGAAGAAATCATAAATTGTGTCGTGCCGAATTTTTGTTGCATAACATGGCAATCATGGAGTATTAGTATGTAGTTATTAGTATGTATTTTTTTTTTTAATATGCACAACTTGAAGTATGTTATCCTTTTGTTTTCCTTATCCTAAGGTTGCCTGGAAGAGATCGCTACAAAGCGATAAGGCCGCCTTTTGTATACTTCTTCTGTCTGTGTTTTCTTTTATTCTTCTTCTGTATTTTTATTTGTGTGCAAATAAATAAGAAAATCCGCTTAGTAAAGCCGGCTTCGATGCAATATTAAAATAAATATTTTTTTATGGCTTTTCCTAGCGAAACATTAGGCTGAGAAAATCAATGTAACTTCATCGAGTATTATAATTTTCTTGAAATAGCAATACAAGAATACTATAATATTCTTGTATTGCATTTTTGAAAAGCGTGTATTGTAAATTAAATTAGTCATCGTTTAAGGCCAATTAAACTGAAAACTACGCTGTCTCGAACAATTAAAAACAACAATTAATACACTCCGTGCGCGCCAAGTAAACCGATAAATCACACACTCTCGCCGCGAACTGTATGCAAATGTTTGTGTCAAACGCAATACCAACTGCCGAAGATAGGAAAAATCATAGACATATAGTTATTTATTTATTAGGTAGTTATCTTCTACCATTCTTTAATTTCAATAATTTTTTATCATAATTACATTGAAAGGTAAATAATCTTTGTCTATCTCCGGCAATTGAGCCAAACCTAGCATATAGAATAAAACAAATGTTGTTAAAAATCCCGTACTATAAACCCTTTATTTTTCGGGATAAAAACGTAAATAATGTCAGTCACCGGGATATGAACAAATGTGTCTCATGTGCCAAATTTTATTAAAATCTATAGGCAACTAATAAACACATAAACAGACAAAATTTAACCATCATAATATAGTATATTAAAATATTATTTTTTAATGTATAATATTCTATATTATGTGTAGGCAACACATATATATCAGTTTATTTCATTTATTCATTCACACGCCACAATATACTATAATAATATATATCATAGTTAATATACGTATTCGTTTTACATATATCCCACTCACACATCCCCACACACATCACATATCCCACGCACCACCACACTTACTCATCCACATATCATAAAAATATAATTATTTACCCTTAAATTGAATTGAAGCCTAGTGAAAATAAACTAGGTCGCGCGGCCGGCCGGGCGGCATGCGAAGTTCCCACCGCGATCGTCGCCTGCGCGCCGGGCGCTGGAGTGCAGTTCAAACCTTCCTCGCGACTCGACCGTATGCGCATACGGTATATAATACCTGCCACTAGACATTTTATCCGCGCACCGTCTTTTAGATTATTATTTTGTACTGTCCTTAATTTTTGCTGTGTCATATGTACTCTTCTTGTTGTAAATAATTATTATACTTCTGATTGGAAAGTCTTTGTACGCGTTAATTCAATCTAACCTAATTCGCCCTAATTTATGTACGAAAAGTCAAATTAGCACTTGATTTAAAATAAAAAAATAAAAATTGGAGCACCAATTGCCAGTTCCCCGCGTAATAGTTCTGATTTCCCCGGAGATTAAGAAATCTGTCTGCGGTAACCTTGTACAGAAGTGTTCCAGGCATAGGCAAATAATAGTTTTCAGTTATTTAATACTTTCACAGTATTCATGTGGACTTTGTCTAAGCGAATTTTGAATAGAATGAAAAAAAATTCAAAGTCAATCTATCCAAAAAGATTTAGAAGTTGCTGTGAAAAATAAGTATAGAATATATTTTGAAAATATTCATTGTTATCATCATCACTTCAATCGATTGAGGTCCACTGTTGGACATAGGTCTCTTGTAGGGGGCTCAAAAATCCACGGTCCTGGGCCGCTTATATCCAGCGCAACCCAGTGATTCGTTTAATTTCGTCTGTCAGCATCGTTGGGGGCTGACCAACGCTGCGTTTATCAGTGCAGGGTCATCTTTCCAGCACCTTAGAATCCTAAAATCTATCGGTTCTCCGAGCTATGTGCCCCGCCCAGTTCTGCTATGGATCTCCTCATTTCTGATTTGATCACGTACAGATAAATCCAACACAGCTCTCTCCATCTCCCGGTGAGATACACTGAGCCTTCTTATGAGGCCTATAGTTAGCGACCAATTTTATATTCATATTTCTGATTTGATCACGTACAGATGAATCCAACATAGCTCTCTCCATCGCCCGGTGAGTGACTCTGAGCCTTCTTATGAGACCTATAGTTAGCGACCATTTTTAGAGTCATAGCACGCAATGTTCGAATTATACTCACGACAATAATAATTATCTTTGAATAATTCGAGAACCTTCCATGTAAGAAGAAACAATATCTAGGTTTTGCATATCAATGTCAATTTCAGTCTTGTCGCGAATTGAAAATGTGAAGCGAAGTGAGCGATACAAAACCTTGGCGCTGTGCCAGACATGCAAATTTAACCATACCTATCTATTTTTAAGAACGAAATGACTACAAAGTTTTAAGTCCAATAAGATAGCCTGTAAAAATATCTAATTAGCACTAAAAACTGTTGAATTTCATCAAGTAAATGCCCGTAAAAATAAGTCTTAAAATTAAATTACTGGTGTAGATAGAAATGGGTACAAAATATATATTTTTCTAATATAAAAGAACGAGGTCAACCTCGACTCAACTTTTGGTTATTATTATTTTCCCTACAATACTTTTAAACCTCTCAGTAATATTGGGTAAGTGTCCATCAAACGTATTTTAGTGTGTATTCAGGATAACAGTATTAAAATATAAAAGAAAGAAAACGGCTTTGTTGTTCATGTTATAATTACTTAGCTGCTAAAAAAATTAAGTTTTTTTTTAAATTAATTCGTGCTCGGTAAAATTACGCATCTGTTTACGACACCTATCATTTTTACAGAATAAATATCTGCCATGAAAAGCAAAGCTTGAAATGTTATTTATACGTTTCACAGTATACCCCTGCATACAAATTGGGTCCATCCAGTGAGATTTTTCAATTTTACGTTCGTGACACCGCCACAAAAAAGAAGCCAATATTAAAGGCCCATTGACTACTTTTTATCATTTCATTGTTTTATCACTGGCGCGAGCTTAGATTTCAAAGGCGCGAGCTTAGATTTTTAGTTTCAAAGGCGTGTGAAGTCTACCTATCCGCAACTGACCAGCGTGGTGGACTACGGCCTACACCATTCTCACTCTAAGAGGAGACCCAGGCCGTGGAAAAGCGCTTTAATGGGTTGATAATGATTACCCACTCTACCCTTCAACTAAATCTCATTGAACCCGATATTTTCACTGTTTACACACAAAAGGATGAAAAGCAAAAAATTCTATTGAATCAACAGTGGCTAGATTTCCCATGAGCGTGTACAGCTGTACACTGGACGGCTCGCGAATGAGAGATTCTTGTACTATGTTGGCATGTATATTTGTATATTTAACACCTACTAGGCGCGTTTGTAATATTCTTAGCTATAGTTTAACCTTTGCGGATGTAGTAATTCGATTCTAGCATTGGGTGAAGAATTGTTTTCTTTTTTTTTTCGAGTAGTTAAGGTTTTTCCATAGTACAATTGACGGACCAACAGTGGCGTGCACTTCATACAAGCACAAAAGCACTGCATACCCAAACATTTTTCAATAACTCATATAGGGGAAGGATTTTTCCATTTTATGCAATCTTCCTTCTTTATGCATACCCAGGTCAAAGACCCTGTGCACCCCACTGCGGACCAAGTAAATGGCCTACGTGAAGGTAGAAACCTATTAAATATAAACAAAGTAACATTTCGCAGAGTATGACGGGACAGCGTCCTGTCAAATGACACTCTGTAGAAATAAGACTCGTTGTCCAAGGAATAGTGGAAGGCAAACGGTCACGCGGTCGATCACCCACGCGTTGAACAAACATAATAAAAGTGGCAACACAAACCTCCATAGTCCAATGTTCCCGAAACGCTGAAGACCGTAACAAGTGGAGGCGCATCGCGGGGTTACTGCAGGAGGAGGGAGAAATAAGCAGGGTGATAGTACTTCCCCGGACGAGCTATGTTAAGAAATCTCTACTATTACTAGGCTTCGAAGCGTAACAAACAAACTTACATTTGTATTTATAATATTAGTCAGGATACACATAAGTGACTTAATAAAGTAGACAGAAGTAGATAATTCCAGAATAAGTCATTCCACAAACTCGAGTTGCATGATAGCATAAAATGCCAATGCCTCAAGTTAGATTAAACAAGTTTTCAAAGTCGTGCAAACTGTTAGTGGAGGTTCTACGTAATTTTCTTTAGAGGACTTTTCATTTTGGCCGACATTACTGAAAATAGAATTTGAATTTTTTCGAGGGAATTTTACTTATTATCTGACTCCATTGCAACGTTGCCCGCCTGTTTGAAATGCTCCTCGGAGTAGCATTAATTTTGTTCAATTTACTTAATACGAGTACCTACCAGGGGTTCTGTAAGAAAGGAGAAAGGAAAATTATCATCTACGGTTCCGTACCAAAATGGTAAGAATTGTACCCTTATGTTGTTATTTTCCATCCATCCGTTCGTCACAGCCTAACTATTGACTAAAGATTTAATCAATGTATGGATATCTTTAAACGAGCAATTCTTGTATATATATAATTGGAATCTCAGAATCGGCTCCAACGATTTTCATGAATCCATTTCGGTTTCGGGGGCGAGTAATCGATCTAGCTAGGATTCATTTTTAGAAAATGTCATTTTGTTTGTAAGCTAGTGAAATATCTATGTAAGAATAGCTTTTGTGTTTGTGCCAGAAAGCTGTGCTCCTGGGGGAAAGTACTACCGCCATATTTATTTCTGACGCTAAACAGCATTGCTGTAGTCTGATATGGAGAGCGGGTTGCTGGTGTAATTACAGGCTCATAAAGCTTAAGATTTACTCTTCAGGTCGACCGACATAAGACGGCACTTTGTTGAACGTATAGGCTATGGTTAAAAACTTACTATCTGGTGCGCCATCTGCTATAGAAACATCTGCTATAGTAGATGTAGAAAAAAGTAAGTGTATGACTACTATACTCCCTAACCGGTTAGCCCGCTACCATCTTAGACTGCATTATCAGTTACTACCGGGTGAGATTGCATTCAAGGGTTAACTTGTAGTGGAATAAAAGAAAAATATTCCGGGAATCAATTACCTTCTTAATGTGATAGAGATATATATGTATTCGATCTTCGGCCTTTTCTTTTAATCGAAATAAAAAAAAGAGATTTGAACTTAATTTATAGTCTAAATAACGTCTTAACAATGGTTTTCAGTTTTCAAGTTAGGCCAAAGATCTAAATTTGTTTAGAGAGTCTCGGAATTGAGATCGATCGATTGCCTCAGTATCTTTTAATTAAATTAAACCCCATTGGTTATCTACATTACTAGTAAACTAGTCGCCGCCCCCAGCCTTGCTATAACTGCTTTGTTTTCTATATCTGGCTCTTAAGGATCGATCGATGATAACTAGCCTATAAGGTTCTTTAAGAATTGGTCTAGTAATAATCTTATCTTCTTCTCAGCGAACTTCTAGTGGTCTTGCGCCAAGCAAAACAATTTTTGCACTCAAAGGATGGTCTATTTACGGATGTCTCGCAATCAAGCTTTCTTCCGTCTTCAACGCGTCGTTTGCCTTCTATTTTGCCCATCATTTCGAGCAGTCAATATCGCTCATGTCCCAGGAGGTGGCCCGTGGTAACTCCTGGTTTCTGGCAACGCGCTGGAATACTCCCACGTTGGAAACGTTGGGGCTAATGCGGAGCATTCTACGCAACACCACATTTTAAAGGCTTCGAGATGTTTCGGAGCATCAGCTTTAAGAGTATTCTTATTCTGATTTCTATGGAACGCTTACGGCTGCACAAAACCTTCTCTATCCTTTTAAGGCTTGCACGGACAATTACAATCCGGGTTGGGTTTTCTTATCCACAATCCAATTCTTCATTTACCAAAGCCTCGAGGTTTTGGACATTCGCAACTGCTCAACTTTGACCCTAGATGCAACGAAAACTTTGGTTTGTTCACATTCATATTCTAATGCAAATAAATTTATACCGTATTGTTGCTTTTTTTCTTCTTTTTTGCACATCCAGATATCGGTTTACATAAGGCGGTCTTCAAGCTAAAGCATTAAGTTTTAATAATATTTTTATTGATTATGTGTGAATGATGCCAACCAATAATGTCTGCTGCATTTCCGCTCAAAATATCAGCACGGCCAAGCTGATATTTTGCGCAAAAAATAAATCAGCAATTCTGGAAGTCCAGTCTAATTATTTTGTTGCGTAGTGTTCAAACATACAAAAGATAAATATATTATTCTCTCAGTGTTTCATGGATGTAAATGCAAAAAGTTTTTTGTTTTGTTTCGAGAGATTAGGGATTTAGATTCAAACAAAACAAACTCATGCTTTATCATAAGTAAAATATTAAATTTAGATCCCGTTGTTGCAAATGCAAAAAAGAGATTAGCGCTTTCAAACAACTCGTAAGCTTTATTATCAGTATAAATCTATTAAACATGGTAAGTAGAAAGATTAAAATAACAATAGCACCAAACAGGATTCAGAGATAATAAATTGATGCGCAGTAATTGGATTATCAATTTAAAATATTCCATCCAAAGGCGAAATCATCCCGGTCTGAATATTCAATGTAAGGAAATCGAATAATCTATTAAGCCAGCTCCAATTAACCTTAGCAATGCCAAGTTGTCACCATAAAATCTCAATTCGTATCTGTTGATAGAGTGGACTTGGCGACTATTGATCTTGGGAAACTGTTTAAGTGATGTCTAGGGATTTACAAGTTACCCTGAACGTATTAGGTAAATTGAGTTAAACTTAGGCGTTAACAGAACTTTGTACATAAGTTAATTGTTCCAAACCGGTAGTAGTCACTACCAACAGACATACTTGACAATTCAAATCATCATCATCATATTTACCCGTTACCGGCCAAAGGGTACGGGTCACCGGGCACGGGTCTTCGCCCACTATGAGAAACGGCGGCCGTAGGCTGCAGTAGACTAATAGACTCCATGCAACTTTAAGCAGAAGGCATGAAGGTTTCCTCACGATATATTCCTTGACCGTTGAAGTAAGTGATATTTTAATTGCTTAAAACGCACATAACTCATAAAAGTTAAAGGTGCGTGTTGGGATCTGAACTCGGCCCCCCGACAATAAGGTCGTAGTCATACACACTGGGCTATCACCGCTTCTAAAGTAAAGTAGGGCTTCTTGAAATAAATTTATTATTTTTTGAATTTTGTGTATGTGGGTGTGTATATATTCGTGTAAATGTGCGTGCGTGTGTGTGAATGAACGTGCGTGCGTATGTGCGAGCGTCTTATTTACTTACTTAATATACTCTAATTCATAATTGTAAGTAGGTCAAATAAAAGTTATGAAAAAATATACTTATGCTATACAGTATACCTTTTGTCATTACTTACAATCTCATAAGCTTGTGTTTTTAATGAATCGTGTAAAACATGTCAAGGGTCTTCCGCGTGTAATGACATCCGGTTATAGTCCTAGAGATGACGTATCTTTTTTTTTTCATAAAGCTAAACTACATCATACATAGTATAAAGTCAAATACCCCGGCTGCATATAAAAAAAAAATCTTAAAATTCATTTTGGATGCTGCGTTATTTGACTTTGACTTATTTGACTTTGACTAACAAAACCACAAAGATCCTCCGAAATATGTTCTCATCTAGCGTTCCGCTCCGACACAGGTGCAGTGTACACACATTTATTTGATCGTCTTGCAATAATATTCAAATCTGGAAAACCTGTTTGATAATTTCTAATTAATCCCTGATACTTAATCGATCGATACAAAAGAAAAGTGCGCAAGTCAATGGCCGTTTCATTATCATTATATCAACCCATTACGGGCCCAATACAGAAAAAGACCTGTACCCTATAGTGGGCCGGCAATGGGTTGACATGAAGATGGTATCTTACATCCTAAAGTCGGACAAAGTATACTTTAAATTTGAGAAATAAAATATAAATATAACCTATAATAAACTATTTAAAACTAAATAAAATCTAAAACGTCCTCGAAACCACCGCTGCGAGGCACAGTTCGTAAGATGCTGGCAGCATTGCCCCCTTGGATGGCCAAACTAATTCGTTGGCCAAGGTAACTGCCCGCTCTAGGATCACCGGTAGACTCGATAACCCTTTTCGATAATTCTTTTAAAAGGGCTCTTGCCTCCGGACCCCATGGTCCCAAAGTCTCTACTCCAAACGGCACAAAAATGAAGCTGCTGTCCAGGTTTTCATAAATTCAAAATTCAAATTCAAAATTCAAAATTCAAAATTCATTTATTTCAAGTATGCCTAATACAAGCACTTTTGAAATGTCAAGTCTGTCCGTGTGTAGTGACTCTACCACCGGTTCGGAAGGCAGATTATACATATTATATAGGCGCATATTTACGCCTCTTGGCCTGCTCGGCACTGGAAGCAGCCGCACCTACCATTGACGAGGTGGCCTGGATGTGTGATGCAGGTAGGGTATCAACACAAGTTGCATCCCACAGAAGTGACCTTCCAAGCCTCCAAGGTATGAGCGTCATACCATCAGGTCTCTTGCCATCGTTCCGCGCCAAACCAAAAATTGAAAAAAAAATTACTATACGCTGCATATTACGATATACCTAGTTAATAATATAACAAAGTACGTACTAGAAAGTGTATTTCAAAAATAAATCTTATTCAGAACTAAAAGGCCACCCGACCTGTGAGACCCACCCGGCAAGCTGAGACGTGTCAGATAGTAATATCTAGCTGCCGTCTCTCAGACTTTAAGCTAGACACCCAGGTATGAAACGCGCCCTAGATTAATAACTCCGGTTTAATCCCCAGCCTTCAATGTTCTGGCTTCATACGTCGTGATTTACTGAGAGCGACTCGGAGTGAAAATGGTAGGTATTTCATGTTCGGGGATAATTAATTTCTGGATTATTTTCTTCCTTTTTTAGCGGTTTTGGTGGTCTTTACACGCTTCATTATGTAACATCAATTTAAAAACATAATTGTCATTAGCTATTAGTTTATTAATGTCTTGCTAAGAATGTAGAGTTTATGTCCACCATGTGCTCTAGCGCAGTTTGTGGGCGTAAGTATCGTACCGACCCATTACAGACCACAGGTCTCTCGGAATGAGAAGGGTTTTAGGCCGAAGTCCACCACGCTGGTCCAGTCCTGATTGGTGGACTAGACAAGATATAGACTAATGTTATTATGAATCCTGTAGGATCTTTTTAAATTTCCGGGATAAAAATAACCTTATGTCTGTTTCGGGGTTGCGAGCCATCTCAGTGCTAAATTTCATTAAATTGTTCTGAACATAAGTATCAAACAAGCAAAAAACTCATATATATTTTTTTATATAAATAAATTTATAGTATAAGTCTTAAACGTATTTTAACTTTTAGTTAACTCTAATAACCGGATATTAGTGATCAACCACATGGCAGATACAACTCAGATAGGCAGCTATTGGAAAACTTCGTGATATCTATATGTCCAAAATACCTTAGTGCATGGAAACCATAGTCCTCGAACAGTGTTGCCAGTGTTGACTTAAGGCTCTGAAACGTGTTCGCTTACTTATGGGGCCGGCGTAGAGTCATTCAGCAGGCTGAATGAAACTTGATACTGAATATTAGGTTTGGGTAAAAAAAAAATGGGAAAAACGTGGGATAAACTAAAGAAATATACTTTTATACAAACTTCGTATTCTGTATGACGATTATTAGGGGGTACAATAAAGAAAAATCCTGTGCAATTTATTCACACACGGCAGAAGTGTAACTTCTGAAAAGTAGCCTACGAGAGATTGAGGTGGATGTAGAGTATCAGAACTATTAGGATATATGAAAGATTTATTTAGTTTCCATGGTAACTCGAATACACTCTGTCCTATACATTTAAGTGTTTGTGCATCAATGGACCTATTTTTTCGTTTCACCGTTTGAAATCACAACGATTCTAAAGAAGTTTCACCTCAAAAAAAAAACCTCTCACAGTAGTGCGTTACGGTGTACGGTAGTGTATGGTATTCTAATACTAAAGAGTAATTTCTACGTTCAGCTGTTTTGATTGTAAGTTGTCTGTCACTCAGCCAGGAAAAAATCTTTATAGAAGATACTAGCTGTTGCCCGCGACCTCGTCTGCGTTAGATTTTGTTTTTTAAGTATCGCTAAGCCTTAAATGATTATAGTAGTATATATATATATAACATGTGACTGTCAATTATAGACAAATAATTTGCAATAAAATAAAATTGCGACTATAATTAAAGATCTAAGCTATCCTATCTCTTAAGTTGGACCAGACTGCTCATGGTGTGCCAATTTAATTTAAAATCGGTTAAGTAGTTTAGGAGTCCATCGCGGACAAACATCGTGACAGGAGATTTATATATATTAAGATAAAAAGATGAATGTTCGCTTAAAAGTGGACTTACCTTGACTACGAGAATCGTGAGCGTAAGCGAATTTAAGCGGATAAATGATGTGCTTAGAGTCTTAAACTGCGGCATCGATCCTCTTTGGGCGGTAATCCCGGCGATACGCTCTTTGCTACCGTGATCTGGGCGATTAAGATAAATTAATTATACATACTTAATGCCCATTCATTATTTAAATGAGGGGACTGAAATTTATCGCTTCTTCTTCTGGATTACAAAGTGATTTTAAAGGTAAAAAGATAATCACGCCCATTCTGACTTAAAATTAATTATCTATAATTGTTCAGCATAGGTTGAAACCTTAGCTCGCATTTGATACGTCATTATTAAATACGCAAAATATAATAAGAAGACATAGCACAGGTTCTTAAGATTGCGCCTCAAGTTTTTGTTTAATTTCATAACAAGTTAGGTCTAGACTGCAATCTTACGTGGTGGTCAGTGATGTCACAGTAGGTTAAGGGTAGTGGCGTGCACAGGATTTTTGACCAGGGTGACCCATGTCCAGCAGTGACCATCAATCGGTAGAGTTGACGATGATGATGATGATGATTATAAAAGAGTAAAAGGCTATCATTGTCAACCCATTTCCAGCCCAAGACTGGGCACGGGTCTCTGACAATGAGAAGGGGTTAAGGCCGCAGTCCACCACGCTGGCACAGATTTTTTTAAAGACCTATACTTAAAATAAACATATAATAAAGTTGGTTAAATTCGATTCTTCTTCACAGGTTTAGTTACAGTGTTCTCCTTCGGAATTTATTTGTCATCCACTATTTCCAGCGAGACGTCTTTCTATCAACCCGTTATAAGGTTTCGCTGGATCTCGTTTTGCTATTCAGGTTACCTACGTTATTTACCACAACAATTTTAATGAAAAGCTAGCATTATACTACATATGTCGTGTAGTTTTATAATTTTTATTAGTGTTTTTACCTACACTTGGAGGAATTATTTATAAATTTAAAATGCATATAAATTCCGGAACTATTTCGGATAATTCTTCCAAGTGTAGGTAAAAACACTAATAAAAATTATAAAACTATAAAAAAAGCAATGTGTCATCTCTTGTTTCAAAACGTGTCTCATTGCAATATGGACCTTTGAAAAAGTAGATCGAAACTGCAACGTTTCCTACTAGATGACGCTACAGTCGCTATGAAACTTATGTGAAAGGCATATACTAATTTCGGCATCGACGGTAGGAGAGCCGTAGCTTAATTGGTGAAAGCGCTCAGGCCGCGATTGCCCGAGAGTCGCAGGTTCAAATCCTGTCGGTTCCGAAAATTTTTATATGCATTTTAAATTTATAAAAATACGTGGTGTAGTGACATTCTTCCATAGTAGTAAATACTGTTTACGCAATACCGCTAAATTTTCTGTGATTTTGTGGTTAAATATCAGAACTTACAGGGTGGCTTTTAAAATAGCGGCAATCTAGTTTGTATGGAGGACGTTATAGCCGGTGTAATTACAGGCATATGAGGGTAACATCTACGCTTCATGTCGATGGATACAGGGTGACACTTTTTAGGTCGTATTCAGATAAGGGTTGCTCTCCATTGTGGACTTCGCCTTGGTCCGTCAATTATAACTGCACAAAAAAAGGTTCCTTTCAGGTAAGGTACCTACTTAGTATTAATAACTTCGACCAACCCCTTCTGCTTCTTCCTCTGGGCTTGTCTCCGTATTTGGTCGGCCGGAACCTTCCGTAGTACGTAGAGCCACTGGTACGGCTCCCCGCTGGGTCACTCCAGCCAGCCGAGCTCACTCCAGAAGCTTAGCAGGCCGCCCAGGTTGCCAAGTGCTTCAGGGAGTGATGCTGGGGAGCCAAGGGAGAGAATGATGCTGCGCGTTGTTCCTTTACTCCTCTACATTGGAGTAGTACGTGAGTCGGTGTTTCATCTGCCTCCATACATGCTCTGTACAGATGACTGTCGGTTATACCTAAAATGAAAAGGTGTTTGTTTAGTGAGCAATGCCCTGTTATCATACTTACTACCGTCCTTAGTTTTTTCCGACTTAGTTTTAGTAGTTTGGTTGTTAGTCGTGTGTTTAGGTTCGGAAAGACCTCCTTTGTCTGTTTACACTCATTTCCGTTAATCCATAGCTCTGAGTGTGAGGATTGCGTCTGTTTATGTAGCTATGTTTTTTTTGACTGAAAGGTATTGGTATGATCGGTTCCGGACCTGCCACTTTCAGTGATGTGGCCAGCCGCGCTAGTTCATCAGCTGCATCATTTCCCACGTTTCCATTATGACCTCGTATCCATCTCAGAGTTACTCTGTTTGATTGTGCTAGGGTTTGTAAAGCATTGTGGCAGTCTTGTAGAATTTTGGATGAGGTCGTGTATTTTGCAACCCCTTATGAAGCTTTCGCTCGGTTGTTGGATCAAGGGTCGTATACAGATGGCAGTAGTTCTGGAAACGGCGCGTATTCAGTGGCGTTCCTAGGGTTTTCAATCAGAGCAAGCCCAGTTACATATAGGGCAAATTTGACTTATCAAATGACCAATATAAGGCAGTGCTTTTTGTGCCTCATGACGAACATCAACTCATCTTTGAAAGACTCTATGATTATGGTCCACAAGCGAATTATCATTAAAAATTAAGCCGAAAAGCCAGACTTATATTGTCGATAGATAATATAAGTCTGGCTTTTCGGCTTCTATTGTAGTACCGCCACATTGTGGGGAGGTTCCTCACTCTGGAGCCCTGACCGCTGGCTGGGCAATCAAAAGCCCCGAAGGCAACGCCAGTGAATGTTTTATCTTTTTTATAAATTTTTAATAGTGTTATAAATAAATTATATAATTCAGCATTGTTAACAAAACAAAAATTAAAATCAATAAATGATACAGGTAAATAATGATAAAATTCTATATGACATACCAAAGATAAACATAATACAAAAACAACTTATAAACTAAATAATGGTGTAATCGCGGCCTTATCACTGGTAGTGATCTCTTCTAGGCAACCATTAAAAGGTAGAGGAGTTACAAAAAAATAGTGGTTGGTGTACAAGTTAAAAAATACATAAAATTTACAAAAACTTACATGAAATTACTTATACTATAACACAATAATACAAAATAAATAATAATAAATATACTACGACCATCGCTACTACATCGCCATCTAGCCCCAAAGTAAAAGTAAGCATAGCTTGTGTATGGGTGCTAGATAACTAATAAATATTTTTCTGAATAATATACATACATCAAGTGTTTGTTCTTTTTTTGAGTTGTGTACAAATAAATATAATATACAGATAAATACCCAGACATTGGAAACCATTCATGTTCACACAAACATATTCCACTAGTGGGATGCGAACCCACGGCCTTCGACTCAGAATGCAGGGTAGTTATAGAAATGCGGTGTTAGTCTAATAGTTAGGACTTGGGTCTTCCTTTGGGGAGCAGCAAGTTTGGTCCTCAGCATGTACTTCTAACTTCTCGGAGCCATGTCCGTTTTAAGCAGTCAAATACCACTTGCTTTAATAAACACCATCAAACATCATAATTTCATCTTCATAATTTTCTCGAAGGCGTGTGTAGTTTTCCAATCGACTACGGCTCTTCTCAGTTTGAAGAGACCCGTGACACGTAGTGGGCCAGCAATTGGTAGAAAATGAAGAGGTCGCACGGTATCATGCTCAAGATACGTACATATCGTACGTACATAAAAAAGTATCATAATATTGTCTATTAGCTGAAGAAATTATTCAATATCGTACGCAGCGGGAGTCATAATTTTATGGGTAAATAAAAAACCCCGATGGGAATAGGGTTCATTTATCACAGCTTGGGTTCCGCACATTCGCCCGTCCCATTTGGCAGCATTGGCTCTCGACGCATTTGCATGAATTTGGCCCGAATGCGAAGATATTTAAAGTTCCCATTAGTCACAGATAGGAGAAAGGAAACAGATCTTCGGCAATGTACCCTCGATGCACGTTTCGCTCCGAAACTGGAGCATCCTCAGGAGATGTTGATTTTACAATGAATAATTGTTACTTAACAATTTGGTGTGGAGTATATGGATTGAAGAAATTAAAAATTACACCATACAGATTCTCCTGCTGTTCGCGGAGTATAGCAAATTAAGCTTCATTTTCATAATATATCATTGGATTTCCGCAAATCCCGCTCCCGATTCGGCCTGCTTCTATCCAGTCAATGCTTAAAGTTTCTGTTTCCTATTATTAAGTAGGCCTTTGCAATGGGACAGTAATAACTTGAGGATGAATAAATGGATGAGTACAATATTGGCATTGTAAAGGTATGCATTAATCATTGATATTTCACCTTGATATTTTAGTTTTGGCATATATATTTAAAAATAACCGAGTACGCTAAAGTCTATAAGCAAACACACATAACTTTATTTATTATATCGCGTCAAAAGTGTCCCACTTACCTACGAATAGTTTTCGTACGGGAAATGGAAAATTTCATTTGGCAACATCTCGTATCGACACAATTTTCTTGTCTCCACTCAAATTCGATAACGCCCTCACGCATCACGAACCTAAGTTCAAGAGCTAGTGGGAAATATTGAGAAGGTACTCCAAATGTAACTAGATGACCTTAACTGTTACTACGTGCTAATAGTTAATATAAATTTATGGAACTATAATAACCACTACTATAATAGCCACAAAACCATTTTCATATCATTATTATCAATCCATTTCCAGACCGATGAAAAGCACGGGCTTTCTCTGAAAATTGGATGGGTAAGATCGCCTTTGAAAACTCATGTTAAAATTAGTGATATTTAATTATCTACTGCATAGCTAACAAAATATTTTTACACTCTTCAACTAAAATTGTTAAAATAATAATAAAAATTAAATCGTAGCTATAGTAAAAAAGTGAGCAACAAAACCACAATGTCCTTTTAAACGTTGATTAGTAGGTTGATAGAAACTTTCCACCAGCTCTTTGCCTACCCGTTATGCTCTTCCGCCAATATCCAATATGATAAAGGAAATGCGTTTACCTTTGCGTTTTACGTTTATTGTAAAAGATAATGGGGTTATACAAATAAACAGCTATGTGGTTGAATAAAAAGGGGTTGCTATAAGGTATCTTTTGTAATGGTTTGAAAGAGATAAAGAAAAGAGAGCTCACGTCAACTAAGTATTTAGTTTCGCTTAATAACAGATGTCTGAAAATGTGTGCAAGGTTCAATCTGTCATTTAAGTTGTTTCCAAATGCTGCCAAATAAAGCCAAAATTAGACGAAGAAGAATTGAAAAGTTTTTGGATTTAAAGCACGACAACGAATGTGAACTGTAGACAAATACGATACAATTTCACAAAACTTCCGAGTGCGGGGAAGAGTCACAGAGAGAAACATTAAGTTCATAAAAAGTTTTATTCATACTTATATTCTAAGAGCGAAAGTAGGTTTGTTTGTCCTTCCTTAACGCCCTATCCGAGCACCAATCGAAAAGGATGAAAAGTAGGAAGGCCATTTTTGGTCCTCGAAAACATCAAAATTTCCAAGGGTGGTTTGCAGGAAAATTCGTAGTTTTACTCCTAATCTCGCCCTTCTTTTACATTCTAACAAAGCAATCAAAACACTTATTCACTATGGGTAAATTCTCGAGTGAAACTAGTTAATATCTTTTGTTTTTTCGTCGAAATTTTCAACTACTGCATACGCATATTATATCATGAAAATATTTGGATATATTTTTGCTGTTTTTCCAAGTTAATCGTCATGCAATTTAAAAATAATAATAAATCTTTTGTGAGATCAAAACGGAGCCGTTATCTTTAAACATCTTCGATCAACTTTAGACTCAAACATATACCAAATATATATATATATATATTTCAAATTAAAAATACTAACAAAAATCTTACATGACTTACTACACTTCGGTGATTGACTTGTCTAGTGATGGCTCATTTTTTGCACGAAGTATCAGCCGGGCTGTTCAGCGCGCAAATGCATCCAACATTATTGGCACCATTCCATAAGGGTATGACTTGTATAATAATAAGTTTGGTTAAAAGTTTTATTGTAACATTATCAGTAGGTTAGTGTTATTTGTCCATTCCTACTTAAATATGAAAGCTGAAGACAATGAGCCCGGTCGGGTAAAACGTTTTCCCAATCCACTGAAAGTTATTTGCATGCTCGAGAATTCTCGAACGCCCGTCCATCTGAGTGACGGACGTTTATAACTTTCCTAGTGAAATAAAGCGGAAACTTCGTATAATTTTTTACTGACAGTATAGTAATCTACTATTGATTTATTTCCGCACTGTGTAAATAAGTTTTTTATCCTGGTCACTTAGATGATGTTTTGAGTATTTTTACTAACTTTTGACCTTATTTTCTACCAGTTTACGGTATTGTTTTTTTACAAATCTTATTGGGACCGCTGGTTTTCCGCTGGATAAAAATAAGCCTTTATTTAACTTCGTCCGTTCGTTCAATTAACTCTGCCAAAAATGAAGTCAATTGGTAGCTTAGTAAGGGCGTAAAGTAACGACTAACAAACAAACACACTTTTGCATTTATAATATTAATATAGACTTTGATACTTTGATTCTTTGCTCAGAGAGGCAATTAATTCGTCGGTCCTTATCACTCAAGCTTTGCTTAAAGTGCGACTATGGGACGCTTTATAGAAGTAGCTCAGGGTGGTTTTGTCAACTAAAGCGGTACTTTAGGTTGCGTATAGGCGGACTAAAACTTAATATTATGCACTTGTGTATAAAACTTTATAATGGATGGTAAATATTGGCTCTGGGTATTGTTGATCACAAGGCAAACTTTTTCTTTAGGTGAGAATATATTATTATATTTTTTTAGGCAAAAATACACTACGTTGTGTGTTACTTTTCAATTTTCTTTTTTTTTCCTACTTTGTTAAATTGTTTTCATCCATTTCTTGTTAATATTTATTTATTTCATAGAGTTTCACATAACGACAAAGAATAAAAACGTTATTTTGTCTTTATTGGAAATAATTTATTGTATTTACACCATTTTATCATATTACAATCGGAATAAAAGCAGTGCGTAAATTGGTCACAAATCTCATTTTATCGTTCAATTAAATATTAACTTTTGATCTTACCCGGAAAGCGAACCTTATGCCTGTAACGAATTTCCTCGCAATCGAATTTAAAATCAGTATGGAACTTGATCATAAAACCCATTTCACCTTGACTTTAGTATCAGCTCACCTTCGGCTCGGATGATAACTATCTCGGATACAATGGATTGTTTTATGCCCTTGTAGCACAATCTACAATTTATCTACGTGAATGAATCTCTATCTCGGTGTCGAAAATTTTCAGGATTAAAACGTATCTACATCACCAAGCCAGCGACCTAGA
The DNA here is from genome assembly GCF_905163445.1 of Pararge aegeria. Lineage (NCBI taxonomy): Eukaryota > Metazoa > Arthropoda > Insecta > Lepidoptera > Nymphalidae > Pararge > Pararge aegeria. Next base: position 13,122,687 of record NC_053199.1, on the reverse strand, counting down.
AAGTGGCGCATAAACCCAACAAAGAGGACTTAAAATTGAAGCTCAATTTGAGCTCTTAGATTTTAAGATGATTGATGAACTCACGACGCTCCGTAAGCGGGAGGGAATTCATAATTTATCGAGGACAAATTGCCCTAACAAGCATCTGCAACAATTGAAGTTTTTAACGGACATCCCCGCCCCCATTAATCATACTCTCAAGCCTTTCGTTCAACCACTTGCAATATAATTTTATACTTACAAAGCCGGCTATCAATCATTCGGAGGGGCTGGGTATAAAAATCAATCATGTCGTGAGAATTCACTGTCTCAAAGTGCATGTTTGAAAATAAAGCTACTTTGAAAAATTGGCTATATGTAAAGTCAATTTTGTCTTGTCTGACGCAAAAAAAAGTTTTCGTAACTTTTTATCCGACTTGCCTCAAATAGGAGGAGATTATAATTTGGGATTTTTTTATAGTGTTAAATCTCTTTTACACTTTTTTTTATATTTTAATTACATGCTTATTGTTTGTACAATATATTGCTTGCTTATGCTTTTTTTTCCCCCTTATTTTATGCCGAACGTTGTCTTGCTTGCGTTATCACGAGTGAATTACTACGATTGGATGTTCGGGCAATACTCCTACTTTTATAGACAGATTTGCAAATTATTTTACGTTCGAAAGGAGTTTATTTTCAACGGAGTTCCAAGTTTCGGGAAGAGACAACGGAACTCTTCAAAAAATTACGTAAATCAACCACGATTGCTGCTATCGCTATCACATTCTAACAACAAATAAGATTACGTCTATACACTCGCAGGTGCAAAGGTTACGCAGATGTATTCATATATCGGAGTACACATAATCCACCACAGCACATATCCTATCAGAGTTAGTAGAAGTTGCATGTTTTCGCTACTGGAAGTTGGAAGTGCTATAATTTTTATCTCCCGCCCGCGCTAGCCCCTCTGTACCTTAAAGATGTATTGAAAACTAGCTAGTAGCGTTTCATATTAAATGTATCTTTATGAGAGTCGCGAAGTTTTTACTAAGCGAAAACATATAAATCGGAGCTTCCGTAAAAAAGCTGTATACGAACAATTCTACTCGGACAATTCCCACAAAGCCCTGTAGATCTGCGGCGAAGTTGATAGAGGAAAGCCAATAAAAGTTACCGCAGCATTCGACTTGAAACAGGCATGTGTGTCGTTAGAAAAAGTTATTTTCATTTTTATTTGGTAGCGCTACAAAAAGTTTCAGTTTCATTTTTATTCGGTATCCTAATAGGATATTTCTTTTCCTCCTTTACGGCGTTATGAGAAGTTTTTCGTTCAGATTTTTTTTTGTTGGATGTTAGTTCGCTGAAATTGGATTACTTATGGTGATCTTTTATTGGTATAGCGGTTTTGCTATCCTGTCGTCCTAATGTGCTATAAATCGGTTTCTGGCCTCACAGACATCATCATCATCCTATCAACCCATTACAGGCCCACTACAAAGCACGGGTCTTCTCTCACAATGAAATGGGTTTAGGCCGTAGTCCACCACGCTGACCCAATGCGGATTGGTAGGCTCCACACGCCTTTGAGAACAATATGTAGATCTCTTACGCTTGCAGATTTCCTCACGAGGTTTTCCTTCGCCGTTTAAGCACTTCATATTTTAATTACTTAAAAATACATACATATACATACACACATCCGAAAACAGAAAAATGGGTTCTCCATTGTCATTTTACACAGTTTTAACTATTTTTGCTAACCATAACCACCCTATCAAGAGCTATGGTTTATGATTAAAAATTTAATTTATTTACATAAATATATAACACAATTTAAAACGAAAATAGACTGTAACAATAATATGAATATTACAAATACTAATAAACTTGTTGTGCAGTTTACTATGCTACATTAAGTTAATAATGAAATTAATCTGGTACGATGTCGCGTAGAAACCGATAATATTACCTCCTCCTTCTTTTTTTGAAGTCGGTTAAAATATGGACATAATAAAAAGTTTATAACAGAATATGCGATTTTAATAGCACGCTTATGTAAAACACACCCAACAGTTTATTTTAAATGTCGAAAATTTACCTACATAGTTGTATAATAGTATTAAATTTGAGATATTCATTAGCTGACCTCCCTCCAATTAATTAAACAGATTAAAATTTATAACAAACCCTCAAAGTTTGTCGAAAATGTCCGGAACCAGGCGCTCGGTAAAATTGATAGGAACCCTTTTACCAGTATAATGTGATGTCTGCAAACCATCTTGATGTCTATTTAAATAGGTTTTAAGCTCAGGGTTAGTCAATTAATGACGTCCTTAAAAAATTACAAAACTAATTTTTCACTGAATAATATAATAATAAAATTGCACTGTTAAATTTAGCATTAAAATATGTATAAACAAAAATAACCTATATACTACGATAAAATTAGCTAGAGTCTAAACTATAATAGTGCTCAAGATGCTGGCAGCATTTCTCCTTTGAATGGTCAAACTAATTTTTTGGCCAATGTTTGCCAGCTCTAGAATCGACGGTAGACTCTCTTTTTCTCTGTTCTTTAGAACGTGCTTGAGCCCCCAGTCCCGATGGCTCCAAAGTCTCTACTCCAAAATGCACAAAATTATCAAGGATTTCGTCTTTTGGACTGCTACTTGTAGCAGCCGTAGTGTGTGTATGTGGCATCGTATTTCGTGAACGGCTGAACCGATTTTATGTTTTTTTTTTGTTTGATAGTTAAAAAGAATTAGTCGGGAGTGTTTTAGCTATATGTCATGAAATTCGGTCCAAGATGGCCGCTGCCGCAAAATGGTGGATTACATATTTTTCATAACTACCTCAATATGGGTATCAAATGAAATGGCTTGACTATGAGAATACTATGTCGAATTTCTAATTAAAGATGGGTTGCATTGGAGCAGCGTGGTGCAGTGGCGTGCATACAGTGTATGCAAATGGTATGCACTAAGCGGGCAGATGATATAAAATCATTACGAGTTATAAAAACTTAAGGATAGGCATTGTAAAAGTTATAAAAAGCCTACCCTTAAGTTTTCATAACTCGCACTGGAGATTTTCTTTATTTTATATAATCTGCATACCCTGTGCTTACCCTCTATGCACGCCACTAGCGTGGTGTCTTAACTCTAAAACTCTCCCTGTAGATGGAGATGAGGAAGGATACTTATGCCCAGCAGTGGGCATTAATAGGCTAAGGTCGAGGATGATTATATATATTTCAAGTATTTCCGGCTAAATTTGTTTACTCGTTTAGAACCCTTCTAGCTTTAGTTATAGTTATCACCATCACCTCACAATCAAGGTTCACTACCGCGTGCGGCAATAGTGACTGGTGATTTTTTTTCAGTATAAATAACATGTAAGAGCTTCGCTCATGTGCCCTAATAAATGTAACTTAAATACCCTATTTTAGCACTAAATATACGTGCACAGTGGGGACATGTAAGGGTACCGTCAACGTAGTTGTAAGCAATATTAGATGGATCGTTTGGATTGGATGATAATACATATTGACGCTTCATTAGTACCTGTGATAGGTTCACATGAATAAAACATTTGTGAACTTTTATTTGAAATACGAACAAATAATTACTAGCTCTTGAAGCGCGTTCTTCGTCCGCTTTTATTATGATTTTTACAAATCCCGTGGGAATGAAAAGTAGCCTATATTACTCTCCGTTCTTTCAACTAACTCTATGCCAAAAATCAAGATAATTGGTTGTTTAGTTAGGGCGTGAATGAAAGACAAACAAACAAACACACATTCATATTAATAATATTAATAAGTATATATTCTACTAGTATTCCAAGTTCGTTGATTCTACTCTAAATTTTTGAATAAGATCTTAACAAGATGCTTCAAAATAACTGAAGCAGATCGCAGTTCGCATCAGAAAATTCATTAATAATTACAGTCAGAACTTGCGTCGCATTATAATTGATACGCCATTGATATCACTATTGAGTGTGACTTCCCTCTTCCTCATTATATTCGAATGATATCTCGAGTGCTTCTGGACCGAGGGATGATTTTATATAGATACCGTAAGATTATTTTATCTACGTCCACCCTCGTCTGAGAAAATTGGAAAATACTTCAGTGTTTCTGCGAGAATCTATTTTTCAAGAAACTACCTATTGGTGTAACTTAAAAACACTGACTGAAGCCGCAATTGGTTTATAAGGGCATATTTATTGATTTATTTATTATCTGTGAAGGGAAACAAACAGTACCTACTATTTATTAAAATTCAAAATTCATTTATTTCAAGTAGGCCTAATATAAGCACTTCGTCACTAACGTCAAGTCTGTCTGTTTGTAGTGACTCTACCACCGGTTCAGAGGGCCGAGTCTACCGAGAAGAAGTCGACAAGAAACTCAGCAGTTGCTCTTTTCCAACATCAACAGTTTACATTATAACTCATTTCATTTTTCTATCTTGTGAGAGATGAAAGCGGAGCCGGATGCTTCCAAGCAACCTTGTCATTAAGAAGTCGTATTTGTATATTAACCTCGCTGTAATAAACGTGTTTTAACATATTCTTTTAACTTATTGCACAAAAGTAATGTCGTATTTTTTACACGTAACGTAAACCAATGAAGTTTTCGCAACTTAGTTGTACATAAACGATAACATTGACAACAAATTGCTTGGGGATTAAGTACCAAGGGAATATTACGGAAAAAAAATACAAAAACTTTAAGAAGCTTAATGCTTATTTATATATATATATATATATATATAATAAAAATAAGTATTATATGTATTATTTTGCCATAACTATTTTCCTGAAAATGCCAATTTTACGTGAAAAATGTCCGTCTCACTATATTTGCTGTTGGAAGCATTTCGCGCACGTGATAAAAAGAGTTATTTGCCGGATACCTTGTCTTCCATCTAGCCCACAAGGTGATAGCTCGTCTTCACATACAGGGGGCCAAGTTCGAATCCCAGCACGCACCTCTAACTTTTCTAAGTTATGAGCGTTTTAAGTAATTATAATATCACTTGCTTCAACGGTGAAGGAAAACATCGTGAGGAAAACTGCACGCCTGAGAGTTATCGATAATGTTCTCAAAGGTGTGTGGAGTCCACCAATCCGCACTGGGCAAGCGTGGTGGACTACGGCCTTAATCCCTTCTCATTAAGGGAAGAGACCCGTGCCCCGCGGGTTCATATGACGACATATACCCGTATATATAAATAATCTTTCTCATAAAATGTGATCAGGATATTAAGATTTTTTATTTTCTGTCACAGTGGCTTTCAACCCCTAGTGGGTCTCTACGTGTTTAAGCTTTTTTTTTCGGCTATATAAACTAGGTCATAAGGCTAGGCTTTAAAACAAAAAGTTGTGTAAACAGTGTTGACATAAACAGAAAATAACTATTAAAAGTTTAAAAAAAAAAAAAAACACTTGAAGTTAATGTAGTTTTCATGATAAATTGAGCGATCAAATTTTTATTTATGCACCACATTATTCGGATAAAGTGAGGGGGGTAACATAAAACTATGCAAACGGAAGAAATTATCGCCGCAAATGGCCAATTTACTGCTATTTTGGCAAATATAATTGGGGATGGAGGCGCGAGGCAGGTCTTTTTCGCAGTTTCGAGAGATTAATTTGCGAACTCACCCATCAATTTGTGAATTTTTGGCAGTGCGTTGGTACTGTATATAAAGCATGATTGTTCCATATTCCTTGAGATTTATGTATGTAATTTAATATTAAAAACACGGCACTTGCTGCTTTAAGTGCTATGATTTTGATAAATACGTAAATTTTCTTTGAAAATGTCTATTACTATGATATAATGTTTATGGAACTAAGAAGTTTTAAACGGTTCCCAATAATATAGGACAGGGATCTTCTGGTCAATAATTTTGAGTATATAACAAAACATATATATAACCTACCTGAATAATAGAAAGCCAATAACGAAATTTCTGAACATCAGAAATGGATTTATAAACCTAATTTGTATCTCATCTATATGTGTGACAGCATAGAGCTTACATCATATCAAATAATGAGACATAACCTGTAGACTTTTGTATGTATCTATTTTTTATATATATATTTGACGTCTGAGTCCAAGGTGGTGGGTTCGGTTCCCACAAATGAACGTTAGTATTTTATTGTACTATTTAATCAAAACTTAAACTAATTGCACGTTAAAATAGTATTACTACTATACTAACGTGCGATTAATAAACGATACGTTAACAATCTTGATATGTTTGTTATTCTAAATACTAAATAAGTATTTTGATGATTCTAAGTTGTGGAAACTTCATTTGTTTATGTGATACAAAAATTCAGTATTACTCTTATATGTAATAGTATATGTAAATATACTATGATGCAAGTGAATCTAACTTAGCGTAACCCTAATAGTAGTAATACTGTACTAACGGCCCATTCATAACTATACGTTAACAATATTTATATGTCTGTTATTTAAAATACTATATAAGTATTTCGATGATTCTAAGTTGTGGAAACTTCATTGGTTTATGTTATATAAAAATACGGCATTACTTGTATGTGTAATAATATATGTAAATATACTATGATGCAACTGAATTTAACTTAGCCTAACTCTAGTAGGAGTAACGTACTGTACTAACGGGCGATTAATAAACCATACGTTAACAATCTTGATATGTCTGATATTCTAAATACTAAATAAGTATTCTGATGATTCTAAGTTGTGGAGACTTCATTGGTGTATGTGATTTAAAAATACGGCATTACTCTTATGTGTAATAGTATATGTTAATATACTATGATGTAAGTGAATTTAAACTCAATAAGCTGAGTTCATTGCACCGGCCTCTTGAAACGCCTCACACTTAACTACTACATGTACGAATACGCGTACATTGAAGGTCTATAGATATTATTAATTCTCACTAGCACATTCATACCTGCCGTTATATTATCAACGTTGTGTTCGTCGTCGAGTTTCCTTGATACAGAGTATAGTCAAAGGCGCGCCACATCCGTGAAGTCCAGCCGTTGAAAAACTGCGTTTCTGCCAAGTCGTCATCGGATAGACAATACAAACTTGAAATGTCATTGAATTTAATGAATACTAGCTGCTATCCGGGTTCTTCATCTGCGTTTATTACGGTTTTTTAGTAATGAGAGGAACGGTTTATTTTACTGGGAGAAAATTCCTATCCCTACTTCCTACTCTGTCTTCAACTAACTCTATGCCAAAATCCAAGGGCATGAGAGAAAGGCAAATAAAAATATACACGTTCATATTTATAATGTTAGTAAATAATAAATGCCCTATTACCGAATAAGTTTAAAGTAAACTATATCGTTATATCAACTTAAATAAAAATATGCTATATTAAATAAATATATTTCTGGTCACACTGCTCCGTTACAATCTTGAGTCTGCTAAATATTATTGTTTTAAAAGACCAACCTGCATACGTTATGGACGCCTAAATATATCCTAGGCTGGGAAAATCGAAAAGTTTAATATTATTAGTTAGTCGTTGCGTCAACGTTGAAATCGATGCTGTGCACTTATATAATAGAACTACATGTCATTACTGGGTATGAAAGTCGAGACCACTTGTCATGTTTTATGCTATTCATTAAAAATACGAACAAGAGTGCATTTCTGCAATACATCTACAGTAAAACTATAAAACTGTACAAGACAGACAAGTAGGTACTTGAAATAGGTAAGTGATAATAATACTTTGTTCATATTTTTTTAAAATCCAAATTGGTCTAAAAATTTTAGTCTAGTATTAAAAAAATTACAAATTTAAAAAGCCCATGACTTTCCATGTCATGAAGATTATTCTAATAGTCAAGCCCTTTCATTTGATACAGATTGTGAAAGAATATGTAATCCGCCATTTTGTAGTGGCGGCCATCTTGGACCGACTTTTACAAACATAGTTACGCCGAAAAATACACCTTTCAAACAAAAATAAGTAAGCCAAAACCGGTTCATACATTCGGGAAATACGATGCCACAGACACACACATACATTTCAAACTTATGACACCCCTCCGTTTTTACGTCGGGGGTTGATAAAAATATAATACTAAAATCATGCTGGTTTCCTCAAGATGTTTCCCTTCATCGTTGAAGCAAGTGATATTTGAATTACTTAAAGTGCGTTTTAAGTACAAAGAAAAGTTAGAGGTCGAACCTGGCCCCACGAGAGTGAAGTCGAGCACCTACCCAATGCGCCACCACCGCTTCATTGTCTCATTATTATTTGATAATGTGTACTGCGATTTAATTAATATAACAGGGTAATTGAATGAATTGCGCATATTTCTTTTGTAAGAATCGTAGCCATTAATAAAAAGAAAGCAATTTAAAAATAGTACAATATTTGATCGGGAATATGAAACAAACTCATCGAATGTGCTCATTAAATTGATTCGCTTCGACTTCATTAATTAAAAACACTACGGCCCAGTTGCCTTGGATTCCTCATTTATAACAATGTTACTTTTGTTCCTTTTTTTCCATAATATAACGTGAAAGAGTATGTGTACAGTACAAAGGTAAACGCATTTACTTTATCATATTCGATATCGGCATAACGTTGTTCGTGATGCGTGAGGTGTTATCGAATTCGAGGAGACAAGGGGGGGTGACTGTGAGAGGTGTGGGTGAAAGCCAATACAATAGCTTCGCTTTCATAGCTTACCTTTGCTTTGCTGTAGAAAGTTAAGTTAGGTTTTTTTTGTATTTGCTGCAGCACAGCCAACACATCAACCGTGTTATGTTCGTACATATGTACCAAATAGGATAAAAGATAATCTTTATACATCATCGTCATCCAAAGCATATTAACGTCTAACGGGCACAGACGTGGTTTCACGTAGGAGAGAGGCTTTTAAAGTATGCGGCTTTTATTTATATATTTACTATAAGCCACAAATATTTGAATGAATACATTAATGTAAAAACTCCTAATTTGGCCATGATGTGGGTGAGTATCTGACTCCTAACTAGTTATTACTGTATTTAGGATAGGTATCACATATTATACCGCAGACTAGTGGCACGTACAGGATTCATATTATAAATGCTGCACTGATAAAGTGTACTGTTAAAACACATAGCTTATTTCTTTAAAGTAACTAACTTAGTAACAAAACATACAAAAATAGTAGGTCTATAAACGCAATAAACAGAAAACTTAACAAACTAATATTAAAAACAAAGAAAAACACTTTACTGCAGACCTATTTTAATAAAACTCATTCAATACGTGAATACCGATATATACCGGTTGGTGTGCTTTAACGAGTATTACCGATTAAGTGGCCGGGCCCGACTGCTTAACGTGCTCACCGAGGCACGTGGGCTGACACCGCCAACTTCCTAACTCCGGAAATTCTTTTTAATAGAAAATAAACAATACATTATATAATTTTGTCCGACTCAGGATCGAACCGATGACCTCGTGATCCGTAGTTGAACTTCTAGACCAACGAGACTGTTTCTCTTATATTTTTATGCAAACTGTGTAGAGGCATATTCTTGGCTGGATTTTGGCTGACACACTATCGTGTGATTCGATTTGGTAAAAAAAAAAATATGAAATTTATAAATGTTGAATTACAATCAATAAAACATTAATTACCTGCATCAAACGGGCAGGGAACTAATCATGTATTGGTATATTATTTTTTTATAAACTTTCCTAGCATATAATGCATACTTTATTACTTCACTAGCGGACCCCCGCGACTTCGTCCGCGTATGAGTCAATCGAGAAGCAAAAGTATAACTGATGGTAACAACATATTCTTCGTGGCTAGCTATACCTACTATTATTTTACGTGGTATTTTAGTTGATATATACATCCATTCATACATCCATTCTCACAAACTTTCGCATTTATAATATTAGTAGGATGGTACGCATGCATTCGATCGTTGTCCCATATGCCTTGCGACTAACAGTTACTCGTATTTGTGAAGAGTTATGTTCTTTATCTCCGACAATATTTATCAGATCCTTATTAAAATAACACACTACATGCTTTGATAGTATACACTTTCAAATAAAAAAAAGAATTATTAAAATCTCACTATTCAAATTTAAAGGAGCTATGAAGTAAAATTGATAAAAAATTTCATCCCATTTCCCGTAGGAAACTTATTGTTTATCGGGATAAAAAGTACCCTATATGCTGACCGGAATATAAACTACCACTATACCAAATTTTATTTAAATCCGTTCAGTAGTTTTCACGTGATGCCCGGGCAGACATACAGACACACAGACAGACAGACAAAAATTAAATAAAAATCGGTTTTGGACTCAATATCGATTATAAAGCATCCCCCAGTCAAAATATATTAGATGTACAGAAATCTTCCAGTTACAGTTTTATTATAAGTATAAATGATGTAAATTTATCTCTATGTCAAGTTTTATTAAAATCTGTTTAACGAATTAACCGTCAAAAAAAATTTACTAATTTCGAGAGCACGTTAAACTTTGCCCTGGTTTTTACACCTAACCAGCGCACCTAACTTATGATATTCTCGATATCTTTTTTTTCTGGTCTATGCTATAAAAACCCTCGCTTCTTTGAGAGATTAGGCCTGTGCCAATCAGTGGGAAATATGCTGATTATGACGTTTTTGACATGTAAGTATGCGTTGTAAAAACTTCTATTTATCCTAAAAAATAACATAAACTTAAAATGCGTTTTCGTACGTTAAAAGTTTATGGGAATAATAAGAAATCCTTCCATAAAGGTCCTTGTAAAAGTTATATTGTCCATCCGATATTATGGACACTTATTATCTCTTATACGATTCATTTACGTTCGTCTGCCAGCGTCACTCCTATTTGTTTCAATGGAATATCGCTATATCACGCTGTAGGCTTCACGGTATCTAGTTTAGAACTTCAGGATTATTATTATGTCAAGAATTTGATATCTCTATCCATTTCTAACCTTCACCTTCTTCACTGGTCCGTTTTTCGAACGTTAGATTTTCGTTCCTTTTACGTCGAACTTAACTTTGCAACAAAACCATCCATGCTCAATCAAGATCAGCAGGTAGCCCTGATTTCTGGGGTCTTCCGGAAATGAGGCTGTGGATCCCAGGTAGACTTTGCGTTTGTCTGTCACGACCGTGTATTCCAGTATTACGTCTTTGGTGTTTCTTTCGCCTACAGGCATTCAGGGCTGTCGGTTACACCTATGATGCAAATGTGTCTGTTTAATCTGTGACTTGTTATGCGCCCCCTTCCTGACTACCTCTGTCCAGGCATAGTAGTTTGTTAGACATGATTTCTATCCCTACTGATAATATAAACTAGTAAGCCATCCTGGCAGAAGAGTGAAGTTATTTTCACTCTGGAATTTCTTTCGAAACAATGTTTGCAACTCTCTTTTTAAATATGCGGCCAAAAGGTTCAGGAATATTTTATTGGTTGCTTGAACTTATAATTTCTTCTGAAGTATTTATCATAGTGTGCATCATTCTATTAAAGGACAATATTTATAATCTGCATTAAATGCCCAAGGATACTATTCCAATTCAATAATAGTAACAGCTTCGCAACTAACGCTATTTTTAGTTAAAGTTTTAGTGAAAAATATGACTGCTGTGGACCAATCGTAAAATATAGAGATAAAAATATACTCGCGGAGTATTATTTAAGTCTACGCAAACCATGTAAATTTATTTTTTGGATATAATTACAATCTTTTAAAAAATATAGAAACGATTGTGTAAACCACATGAAAGTTTAGAAGGAGTTTTCTGGTTTCCTGGTTTAGAAGGAGTTAGCGGATGGAAAAAAAACGATAAACAGACAGAAGTAATACGTCTGTGTTTTATACTACGTGGAAATAGAAGAAATGCTAGTAGTCAAATAATAAAATAGTTAGGCGACGAGTAGATATACCTACTTCATTGTTTCAGATACCATTATGATACACAAAGAAATGTATTCATTCTAAAGCAATACGCAATATCCAAGAATTTCACGGAAGAGATTTTAGGTGCCTTCTGCTCGCCAAGTAGTATGAATGGGTGCTTGCTACTTGGCGAGCTTGGCTATTGGTGTAAAATAGCCAGTTCTTAGCCATCCTGGCGTTTGTTTTCGGTACTTAACTCCCGCAAGTTTGGCCAACTTTTGCGCTTTGAATACAGCGCTTCTCTATGCAGCTAATGGCGTATTGTGACAAAGTTTATTTTAGGGTTAGTGCTACTACACAGGAATTTGCAGTCTACTTCAACGACGCTTAACGGAATTAGCTTTAAGATTTATTGTCCTCGTCTCATCCATACATATTTAATATTTGCACGGTTTACTGATTTAGACTATTACTTAGCACCATGGACGGACTTACATGGACGGAACCATCTCCCCAACTCCTTAGGGTTGTATGGTGTTGTAAAATAGTTGAAATCTTTCATCGTCTATTCGACCTCCTTGGGACAACTGGATCTCGAGCTGAATGCACCATTCCAGACTATGCTTAATCTATTGTACTAATAATTGTATTCTAGGTACTACGGACTTTGATTTAACAAGGTGTCGTCCTATCTGTTTGTAGCCATCAACCGTTTAAACGATTGTACTACTCTTAGGGAAGTTTTAAAGTTGTCGGTAGCTTGGAGTAAGAAATGGGGACCAACGGAGTTTATCTCAAGGTCACAGGAAATCAGGAATTCTACCGCGGTTAATAAGTCACCCTTAGGGGCATATTACTAATATCTTCTGTAAGTGTTGTGTTGTTGTAAAGAGTTTTTTAACTATGCAATAAATCAGATGTAGATAATAGTATAAACTTGAAAGTAATTATATCTGTCTGGTTGAATAAATTATGCAATTGATTTTGAGGAAATAGGCGTTGATTCCCTGGATTAATTCTTCTCACGCGGGCAATTATTCGTATATTGCTCACGCAAGTTCACCCAGTGGCTTGGTATTTTTGGCGTCTATAAAGAAGTTAGTTAGTTAGTTCATATTTTTCTATAGCAGTTTCTTAAAACTTCGTAGTTAAAATTTACCAAATCAAAAATTGAACTTAACGCGAGCGAAGTCGCGGGCAAAAGCTAGTAATAAATATACCATTTTCATGACCATAGTAAGACCTTGTATGGGCTGAAAACGAGTTGGGCATATCCGAGCTATCATATCTTATTATTGCCGCATAAAATCCCCCTATCTTTATAGTCGCAATTCGAGAAAATTTCGTCTGAAATAAAATGGTTCCACATAAAGCATCTGTTTTTATTTTATAGTCATGAATGGCAAAGCAACAAAGACATCACAATAACAACTATTGGAGGTCATAAATCCATCATACGTGTGAGACACGTCACGTCCGCGTCAACGCGGGCTTGTAAGGCTCCTACCATTTTTACGAGGCAACTTGCTCCGTAAAAGTTTAGCTGTGGTGTAACATAAAAGGTGTACATCTTTTTTAACTGAGGTATTTTAGCCTAGCACAAATAGATAAGAATATATGTTAATAATATTATAATTGTCTTTGCCTGTTTGTTTGTCCTTACTTATGTTCGCCTGTAAAAAAAGAAATTGTATGAAGTAATAATTCTGCCATGTCTCACATACGGTTGATAGATAGAAGATAAAGAGAAAGTTAACAAGGAAAATTGGAAAGGTGTATGTTGGGTTTTTTGGTTAAAAGATTCGAAAGATATGAAAAATTGTGGATTAATGGAAAAAGATAAGAATTTAAAAATGGATTTGGGCAAGACATGTTTGCCGGTTGGAACTAGAGAGTTGGACTAAAAGAGTAATGGAATGGGTTCCATGAAATAAAACGAGGACAAGGGTACGTCAAAGAAAGAGCCGGCGAGATATTCCATCAGAGGTGTGGAGCAAATTGGATGCAAACGGCTTGCGACAGAAAGCTTTGGTGACTCTTTGGGGACGTCGTAGAGGCAACTTAAACGCAAATGTTTTAAAAATGAGAATGGACATGAAAGTAGAATATTATGATAATTTCTATAAGATTTAGAAATAGAGGCCGTTTTTTTATTTTTATTTTATTTATTTCTTTATTTTATATATTTAACCGTTTAGCCAACCGTTATGGTTGAATCGATATTAACGATACTAAGGACGGATATAGATCGCATCCCGGAGATAGACAAAGAATGTTGTTATTCTTTTTTATCCCAAACATGGATGCATAAATATTGCGTTAGTTATATTGACAATAGTTTAAGTTCAAGTTAGTCTTTGGTGTAACTTAGGAGGTATATAGATAAACTGTCTTATACAAATTGCGGAAAAAAAAAGTTGAGGCTAAGCCGGTAATTGTATGTAGGTAGGTACGTATTTATTCTACCATCCCGAGACTGGCTATAATTTTCTCGTAAAATAAATAATATTGCTTTACAGCATCATTTTCCTATGTAAAAAGTCGTTAAGTGTTTGGAAAGTTTTATTTATTCCACTACTACCTAGCCTTTGACTGCAATCTCCTCCGCTTCTAAGTGATGATGCATTCTAAGTTGGTAGTGGGATAACCTTTTATTAGTATGGCAGTTATGGCAGTTAAACGAAATCGTATGGGAATCGTATGGCCCAGCGAACGAAAAACTGAACTTTAATAAGTTTCGATGCTGTGTCGTAGGAAAACGCTTCGGAATCCCAGGACTTCTCACTTAAAACACTACTGCGTAAGGCAGGTCGAAAAATATAAATAATATCACATCATTGTAACGCTTCAACGCTCGGCGGAAGATTGTTACGTACTATTTTGTAATATCATCGTTCGTTGAATCGTTAATTCATTTGCTCGCTCGACTATGTCTTTATAATATATACAGTTCCAATTTAATTTTGAATTCCCAAAGGCCCCGAACGTTTGCAAAGGCTTACAACTAACAGTTTATAACATAGACCAGCGCCTTAATGCCTTCAACGAGGCGTATCGAGGGACCTTATGCCAGCTCACGTCTAACGTATGTTTGTATGACTCTCAAAATATCTTAGTTACGACCACCCATTCAGCCATTGTGGGCTGGATGTAGAAAGAAAAGATTTAAAAAAATATAGACGAAGCACATGTGCAAACATGTTTTTAAAGCTGAGCTTAACCGGTCATAAAGAGAGCATACATTGAACTCACTGATATTTATGTAACAGTTCTAGTTCTAAGATGTTAAAATAAACTTCTTAAAATGCGTTCATGCCTAGTAGCGATCGCAAAGTCGTAAACATTGATATGTTCTGGTTCTAATCTGTCCTTATTATGTAATGTCACTTCATCAAAAACAATAACATTATATCTGTAAAATTCATGGAAACTTAGTCGTTAACTTAGTCTAATTATTTATTGTCGTCGGAGAGAAAAACACAAACTCAGCAATTGGTTGCAAAGAGCCAGGAAATATTTAGCCACTGTCAAAAATCTCCTACACCATGACACAATCAATGAACTAAATTCGGAGCATAGAACGTTTTCGAGCATCCTGATTGTTTGGGATAATTATCTTGTCAGGGGTTTTGCTAAATATACCATTGTTTTACTTCCGTTTGGAAGTAAACAAACAGTTTGGTTTTGATCATATTTAATGTCTATAATATTTCCTTTGATCTGTGTCGGAGGGTTAGACATTCTTCGTATATTGCCAGGTTCCGGTTGTACAAAGATTGTAAAGGACCCAGAACGCTTGCCAAGTATATTTTGTTAGGGTTAACTCGCATATTATTATGAGTGGAGATAAAATGGCGGAGATAGTGGAGATAAACTCAATGTAAAACGTTTAGTAGATATTGCATGAGTACCGAAATGTTTTAAGATATTTTGCAGTTTTTAAGCACTGAAATTTGCTTCTGTACCTAAAAAATTTATAACGCCAATAATAGATGCTAGGACGCGGTTGACTAACAATGCAGCAGTCAACTTAGCAGTCTTAAAAGAACATTTTGCGCAAGAGTTTCTCGGATTTTTTTTGACATGGACCTCTTTTTTATGCCAATACAGGTTAACCTTTGACTGCAATCTCATCTAGTGGTAAGGGACGATGCAGTCCAAGATAATAGCAGGATAACGTAACAGAGGAATATAACAGTTATATAATACCCATATTCCTCTTCGGTTTCTACGTGACAACGCATCGGAACGCTGAATCGCTGAGCGGCACGTCTTTTGTCAGTAGGGTGGGAACTATGCCGACCGAAGCCTCCCACCAGATCAGACCAGAGAAAATTCAGTCATTATAGATTAAAACCCTTGAATAGCAAAACAAAGAAACAAAAAACGTGTGGAAATCAGTTCAGTCGACTGCCCAGTCATGTTAGTAACAGTCATGTAGTTACCAATATCCCCATGTAGATAATAAATTGCTTACAGACAATGGAATGCAATATATTTTATAGACAATTGAATTCTATTGTTCGAGGTCCTCCAATGTATCTATATGCAATCATGGATATTTGCATTCGCAAATAAATAATCCAGTTTGATATTGCAGATACCTTAGGATTTGCGTGCTTGGAATATTATGTTCCTCGTACTATGATTTTACGAGACTAAAGCTTATTGGATGCTGTATGAAATTTTTCAATTTATAGTTTGTGTAAATAATACAAAGTTACGAGAGTTTGTTTTTGAAGTATCCCGACGTATCAAATCAGAGAAGAGGAGCTACGAGACGCAGAATTGGTGGGGTGAAAACTCGGACGATCGGTAGACGCTGGGCTCCCAAGATGATGAAATAGCATCCCACTGTGATCCTATCTCACTTCTGAAAGTATGAAGTATGATATACTTTCAGAGGTGAGATAGGATATGAAATATACACTTTCTGAAGTGAGATAGGAAATACCTCATTTATTAATACGATGCTTCTTCTCAAACTTTTAACATCACCCTCAGTTTATTAGCCTTCCATATAAGGCATATGGAACGCTAGCAAATGGAACCCATATGGATGAACAACATAAATTTCTGAATTATCCCGGTACGGACAATTTCTTCACCGAAAACACCCTTTGATACCAAATTTTTGGTCCATCTTAAACCAGTTGACTGACAAAGTTATCTATTTCCTTTTAAAATTCAAATAGTATCTTCTTCAGTAATGTTTCTTGTTGTGAGTTGGTCACACAGTGTATTGGTGCTTGTTACTAAAAGTGGACCTCTTTTATCGACTAATGGCCGCTTTCACTAAACCTAAGCATCGCCTTAATCAAATGCCTAATGATTTAGGTGATATCTATAAAAAAAGCATTTCATCAACTCTTAGGTGATAACTATTGGGGAACGGATGATACTCCTTATTCTTAATATAGATTATAGATACTCCTATGCATACAATACAATATCCTAAGAATTAGGAGTTACTTATTCAGGCATTAGCTTGTTCTTCGTTAGTGAAAACGAGCATTAGTGACAGTAAACGTCTTTATTTACTTGCAAAAACATCTTACATACTCATTAGAACAAATTTTTAACATTTTTTGGCAGTGTCCGAAAATCATCAAATCGGCTAATAGAATCTGCCAGTAACTTCATTAAAAGGGGGCCCGGAGACACGTCCTAGCAAATTAGCTTGTGATCAGATTTCCCGTCGCAACGAACTGTTGGGGACTATAGCAATGCCAATTCAGGGGTGTTTTCCCGCCCAGTAGATTAGCATTTGCATATAAAGTGCCCCTTAGCTGTGTAGATATTTGAAGGGTAAAATAATTTATATATATATTAATATGTGAAATAGGAATTTTGTTATTGCTATTTTTGGACGCTGCTGACCATTCTCTGGTAGATTCCCTTAGTCACCTCATACGAAAACCGCGAGAAGAGGAGGATGTTGGCAACTGTATTCTGACCTGCCTTCACTACACGGCACAAATACCGAACAATATAAAAATCATTATTCACGTGTATACTGCGATAACATAATAAAATCTGGGCTCAATTTGCAATCGCACTGAATAGAGATTGCAACCATAGAATTTTAAATTTCTGCTTGCTTGCTTTTATTTCCATAACAAAGTTATGCCAATAATCACTACGCTTGGCATGCGGGTCGATCGCAGCGAGCGATGGACAGACGACATCAAACAGTCGCTGGGAGCCACTGGAAACAAGCGGCCCAGGTCCGTGGATTTTGGAACTCTCTACTAAATGCCTATTACCATCAGTGGACTTTAATCGGTTGAGGTGGTGATGATGATAATGATTGATTAACCACAAACACATACGAAATAGAAATAGAAAAAAAAAAATATAAAAGAAACTAAAGTACAATAAATCCTAGGAAACCTGACTAAACTAGAAAATCCCGTATCTTAGGGTCCAGTGCCTTGCCAAGCATTGATTAAATCATTGAGATAATATATGTATAATGCGCTTTAACAAAGTAAACTTTACAATGTTGTGTTGAGTTCTCTAATGGTTAAGTGGATTTGGCCTGCTGACTTAAAAGCGTGTGTGTGTGTGTGTATGTGTGTGCCAGTTAACTGTGACTGTATAACCTGTGAATTTAACTGACTACAGTTAGTCTTTTTAAAAATTTCAGCATGGTAAAGTACTCGTGGTAAGAAAAATGTTCCAAGTTCCTGAGCTAATAAATGAAATTTCATATAAGAGCGAATTGCTATTCGTTACTATTATTCAAGATGGCAGATATCTGCCATAACGAAACAATACGTGACCCCATTTACTCTGAGGTAAAAGATGGGAGGATATTTGTATAATTGGGTGTGATTGCTATCGCAAACATAGCTCACAATCACAATAGTTGCTGTGAAGTCTACTTCGCAGTCCAACTAGACAGCGAAGTAGAGTAAAGCTTGTATTACACACACCGTTTATACGCACCGTTTACACACAAATACCCAATTGATTAATTGGGAAGTTGCATAAACTGCCATGCAAATGCTAAACTAATTATTGCTTAAAAAAATTTTGTAAAAATTGTATTCCCTGGCCCCTAAACTAACACTATGCAAAAAAAAACATGTCAGTCTCTCGCTATTTGAAAAACGTAACCAAAAATAATTCTATGCAATGAAAACCGACTTATGTCTGGGACAAAATGTGGCTTAAGTCCATGTGTATTCCAGACTATAATCTATGGTAAACTACATCCAGATATGTTCAGCCGTTCTGAGTGATTGAGACTTCTGATTGGCTTCTGGACTTGCCATCAACTTTATTAAAAGGGGTCGCGGGTACCAACACGACAAAACGAATTATAAAGTGATCAGATTTCCTGTCGCAACAAATTGTTAGAGACCATCGCAATGGCATTAAAGAGCCTGTCCAGATGAGGCGTTTTACGCGCGAGTGAACTCGCGCGTTTCAATTTATATTGCGTCCAGATATCACGTGTTACGCGCGTTCCTACGCTGGGAGGCATTCAGTTATAAACATGGACTCGGACACAGCGGTTGTGTTGTGGCTTGCATACTGTCGATGGAAACGTCGTAAACGAAGAGAAAGTCGACGATTTAACGTGCATCCAATTCTACGTGACAGAATGACGCATAGTATGTTCATAACATTATATCCAAAGCTCAGAGAACACAGCGAAAAATTTTTCAACTACTTTCGAATGTCAATAACATCTTTTGATGATTTACTGGAAATTATTCAAGAAGATTTAACTCCATGTCAAAATTATGTGGTACGGGATACTGTTTCTGCAGAAGAAAAACTCGTGATTACTTTAAGGTAAGTGATAATTTTTATTGTTTTATTATAAAATGTATGAATAATAGTTTTGTAATTTAGAGGTACTTAATACTTTTAATTATTTTAATATCAACCTAACTTTTGTACTTTTGACGTAAGAAAGAATCAATTTAACAAAAAATTATGAATCATTAAAAAACATTCTAACAAACTAGTAGGTTATTTAACCTTAATTAATTATTGTATAGCTCCATTAATTCAGATTCTTGCGAATCTTGTGTAGATGCCGGTGATGGTGTTGTTGGAAGAGTGTTTTGGGCGAGAGTATTCCGTGGCGTAGTGAAATAACCTCGATTATAAGTTGCAGGGGACAACGAAGATGTTAAAGATTCTGTTGTGTTATATCCTGTTTCTTCAAAATAATCTCTCTGTCCACGTTGTGTTAGCCCTACTTGGTAATGATATTGTGTAGAAGGTTGGTAGGCAGATCGAACAGCTGAAGGTTTATCATACATGGTTTGTTGAGCTTGAAGCACTTTCATTAATTCAATTTTTGTTTGAAGTCTGTTTTCCTCTGGTATTTTAATAAGCTCCTTGTGTAATGACATGCAGAATAATTTGTCATCATCTGACTCCATTTGGTTTGATGTCTGTGGCTGATTTCTAGATGTTAAATTTTTGTTTATGATGGCGAGAAATTCTTCATCAGCTGCGTTCAGCTTTTTTTTCTTTTTCACCTGACTAAGCGGAGGTCTCATAACATCTTCCCCATCGCCAGAAAATTCTTGTTCTTCAGCTGTTACAGACGTGGTGTTGATATTGCTTTCAGTAGCTTTATTCCGTGTCGATCGTTCGAGGAACATCAAACGTTCAAAATAAATATATTTGGCTTTGCTGGAGGCTCCTGATCCAGACGGTGTGGTTTTCATCTTCTTCATTTCTCTAACAAAGCCATCACGCAATCCTTTCCACTTCTTTTGCAATGAAATGCCTGAAATCAATAATAAACGTATTGAAATGGTCAAAAGAAATATTTATGTTTGTATATGTATATTTTTTTGTATCTACAAAATAAATAGAAAAATACAATTACAAATAGTGCTATTTAAAGGGTGACCGGTAATTCAACCTATTCCTTG
Source organism: Pararge aegeria (assembly GCF_905163445.1). Lineage (NCBI taxonomy): Eukaryota > Metazoa > Arthropoda > Insecta > Lepidoptera > Nymphalidae > Pararge > Pararge aegeria. The sequence continues at coordinate 13,101,877 of NC_053199.1, read as the reverse complement.
AAGGAGGTTAAACTAGGGATCATTTGCCACAAATTAACCCATATCTCCCAGTTGATAAAGGTTAATTTGTGGCAAATGATCCCTATTTTAACCTTCTTCAAGGAATAGGTCAAATTACTGGTCACTCTGTATGCAGACATGCATATAAATACATGAATATAAATAAATACTGTACATATTATAAGAATTTAATGGACAATATTTAATAATATTAACTTTTTTTCAGATATTTGGCCACAGGATGTTATTTTGCGGACCTGCATTATGCCTACAGACTAGGAAAGTCTACAGTTATCGGAATAGTACAGAAAACCTGTTACGTTATGTGGCAAAAACTACAAAATATAGTAATGAGAGAACCCACGAAGGCTGAATGGGAAGAGATTTCAAAACAGTTTCAAAAATATGCAAATTTCCCAAATTGCATCGGTGCCATCGACGGCAAGCATATCCGTATTATAAAACCCAACGATTCTGGGTCTCTTTTTTATAACTATAAAAATTATTTTTCGACTGTTTTACTGGCTGTATGCGATGCAAATTATTGTTTTATTTCAGTAGACATCGGCGCATATGGAAAAAGTAACGACTCCTCAATTTTTAAAGACTCAGTTTTGTATAAAAAACTTGTCGAGAAAACTTTAGATATTCCAGATCCAAAGCCAATATCGCAAACAGATTCAACTCCCTTACCCCATGTGATAGTAGGAGATGAAGCGTTCAGTCTGTCTGAAAACATTATGCGCCCTTATTGCGGTAAATCTCTAACAATCAAGATAAAAATATTCAACTACCGCTTATCCAGAGCCCGGCGTTACATTGAATGTTGCTTTGGTATCTTGGTAAATAAATGGAGAGTTTTTCATAGACCGTTGAATGTAGACTTAGAGTTTGCAGAAAACATAATTAAAGCTTGTTGTGTTCTTCATAATTACGTTAGGTTAAGGGATGGTTATAGGTATGACCACACTCTGTACGAAACATCTTTGAATAGTTTGAACACTGAGGTAGTAAGGCCTAATGCAAGATCGCGAAATACAAGAGACAAATTCGCGGATTATTTTGTTAACGAAGGCAAACTCCCTTCGCAAGATAAAATGCTATAGTAAAATTAATGTTATCTAAGAAATAATATTATTAAATAAACTATCGTTTACTTACCTAAAGCTTTTTTCTTTTCTTGGGAATCGCCAGGTTCACAAAACATTTCGACTATTTCTTCCCAGTTCCTACGTTTTATTACTCTATTGGAATAGTCTGAAGATTCCATATCCCATATGGCTACTCTTTTTTCAATTTTGTCTATAAAAAGTTCAGTATCGAAGTTATCACGCTCCATTTTTAGTACGTCCACTCGCTACAGATTCGCGCGTAGTACTGGACGCAGTAACGGTGTTCGAGTACCTCGACTCGCGCGTTCTACGCGCGTAGAACGCGCGAGTCGAGAGTCTCGCTCGTTACCGGCGTTTTACGCGCGAGTGAGGAAACGCGCGTCATCATCTGGACGGAATATATGTAGCTGTAGTATCTCGGGAACGCGCGAGTGTCTACGCGCGCGTCGACTCGCGCGTAAAACGCCTCATCTGGACAGGCTCTAAGGGGTATATTCGCGCCCAATACATTTTCATTTGCTTAGTAAGGTGCTTTTGAATACCTTACAATGACTTTTTTTTAAATAAAAAGGATTATTTAACATCCGAAACATGCAATTAAGTTTATGCAGGTTTTGTCTGCACTGCGTCTGGCTCACGAACGCCGCATGCCCACTTGATGTGGTGGAGGAGGGGAATCCGTCACTCGTTCGAGATAAGTCCCTGTGTTCGCGGTGCGCCTTTCAATTGTAGGCATTTTGGTGTCTCACGAGGGTCTGCAATGGCGGGCGCCGCTAGCTGGGTCGCGGATGTATGCGAAAGCGTTCCCGTGACGCAGCCACCAGGCGACTGGTTGGAACACCGTGGGATTTTAGTCAGGACTAGTCTGACATAATCACCGTGGCGCAGTGGTATCCATGTGGATTTCCCCACGAGAAAAAAAAAGATTTTGTCTGCACTTCCAAGTAGTTATTTGCCAAAAAAAAATTCAGAATCTGTAAGATGTGAACAATAATTTGAGTTTTTTAAATCTATCTATGACAATAAAGTTTTAAAAGGAATGATTTAACGTTAGATTAACTACAACTTATTGACACTATGTCAATTAATAGTTAATCTCTTACCGTCCCTGTAAAAATTATAAATTTATAGACTTTTTTTACACAGCCGCAGCAAGTCGGTTAGATGTGATTTTTTGTACAGAATTATGTAGATTATGCTACAGAGAGGTTCTTTGGGAAAAGATCCAAAACACAATTATATTATTATCGCTGAATGCTTAAAAGTATATAAATAAAAGAAAGATGTGTTAGTTACACCATTTACAACTCAAGAACGGCAGGACATATTTTTATGGTATTTGATTTTTTGGCTTCCTCTTAGACCGGAATAGGATAATAAGTATTAAAATATAACATTCATCAAAATAAAATTGATCCGCGGTACGAAGTTCGCGGGGACAGCTAGTTATATTAAAAATATAGTAAGTTTGACACGCAGCGAAAGACGCATTTTCTAAAATACGAAGGGTTTAAGGGATACATAACATGAGAATAGAATAAGTGGGCAAAGCTGGCAACTAATCTACATTTTTTTTTTCTAGTTAATAATTGATGGACCAAGCAGATAGCCCACCTGATGGTAAGTGGAAAACCATTGCCTATAAACAGACCAACAATTCGCAGGTCATGAAAGGAACACATCGTTAAAAGTATTGCCCTGTGTCCATCAACTTAAGGCCTAGATGTGAAGCGTCATGTGTCTGTAATTACACCAACACCCAGTCTCTTCAGACCCATTGCAACAATGCTGCTTAGCGGCAGAAATAAGAACGGTGGTAGTACTTCCCGGGACGAGCTCTGTCACAAAAAGCTCTATTCCTCTAAAACTTTATACGACAAGTCAAGTGAGTTTTAAAACTAAAGTTAAGTGTACAATTCCTATCAATATTTTAACATAAAACTTCCGCAAATGTTGAACGCGACCGTAAAACGAGACCGTCCCTAAAGTAGTATTCCACCCCTGAAGTAGTAGAGTAGTGTTGTGCCCCGAGGTGGTATTCGGGGTCCGCTAAGCGGTTTTTGATGTCGCCTTGCCCACAGAGGCGTCGTAAACGTGTCGCCGAATGTAGCTACGGAGCCGGTGGCAGAATTGTTCAGTTTTTTGAAATCGCGATCTTGAAACGAAATTATATAATTTTGCAGCAGTCATTGACCTTCGAATTACAAAATGTCTGATGCGTGGAGAAACTTCTACAAAAGGGTACCGAATTGTGTTATATATTCACATGTCCTGCTAGAATGTAGCTACGGAGCCGGTGGCAGAACTGTTCCGTTTTTTTGAGTTTAGTGCATAAAATTACCTTAGCCGATAAGATCGCGATCTTGGAACCAAAATATTTAATTTTTTTGCAGCAGACATTGACCTTCGAATTACAAAATGTCTGATGCGTGGAGAAACTTCTCCAAAACGGTACCGAATTATGTTATATATTCACACGCCGTGCTTAAGAAGATTTACCACATTAAATTGGTGGTGGCACCAACAGGATGATAATTGATACTTTATTATATAATATATTACTACAAAATACGAACTCATTGTACATATCCAACTAACCATACCAGCTTCTTTTTGTGTTAATTGATTTTTTTTCAATGTTATGCTTCTAAAAGTATTTTTTGTCCGTCAGTAGGATGCAATCTATACGTTATTAATTTTCCAGCGGCATAGCCAAACACGTTATTATGAATCCCGTAGGAACTTCTTTTCATTCTTTATAATCAAATATTCTTTATTCATCCCCAGATGGGAGCTATATCTAGGTATGCCAAATTATATTCGGTGCGGCGAATGAGCCGAACACCGGTAACAAACATACAGGCACACTTTAGCAATTGTTATATTAATATGGATGTCCACAGGCTCTTATGCTAATAGGACCGTCGCTGAAATATTTTGTCGTGACACTAGTAATGTGGTGAGAAACGACTGCGACAGGTAAACGAGGAAATTAGGTAGTTTGTGACAGACTAGTAAACACATTACTGAAGATCAACCGTGAATTACTTGCATTGACTTCTTTGCGAGGGTCTTGTGTCCTTGTTACATAGCGCTGGTAAAGTTATATGAACCCAAGAAAGAATGAGTAAAAGAATTTGTCTTTTAAATTTACTATAGTATAAGTGTGATTGTAGTTTTTATTTAATTGTAACGCAACTGATATTTACGATAAGTTTCGTCACTAATTTTTTGCTTGGATTATTATATTAATATAATATATATAAATATAATAATGGGTGGTTGTATTTTATTAATATAATAATGGCTGGTTTGCGGTTAAGAAGTTACTGGTAAAAACTTCTGGTATTAATGTAAATAGTTTGATTAGTTTGGATGTAAGCAACGCTCGATTCAAACGCCCACTGTGTGTCGCCACGCATGTTTTAAAGTTAAACCATCACATTTTCACTCAAAACTTAATTAAATGAATGAAAAACTTCTTTACAGACATGGTGTACTGAAATGTACTAAGACAATAAACACAACGCCATCTAGCCCCAAAGTAAGTGTAGCTTGTGTGTTATGGGCGAGATGACTCATGATTTTATTTTATGAATATTATAATAACATACAGATAAACCCAGACACCGAGAAAAATAATGATTATCACACAAATATTTCCCAGTAGTGGGAATCGAACTCACAATCTTAGACTCAGAAAACAGGATCACTGCCCACTGTGTCAATCGGCCGTCAAATGTTTCAAATAAAATAAATCTAGGGCCAAAGTAAGCCTAGCTTGTGTTTTGGGTGAGTGGCAGATGAATTTTTTTATGAATATTATACTAATATACAGATAAACCCAGACACCGAGAAAAATAATGATTATCACACAAACATTTTCCAATAGTGAGAATCAAACCCACAACCTTGGACTCAGAAAACAGGGTTGCTTCCTACTGCGCCAATAGGCCGTCAGGAATGAATGTTTGGAATAAAATAAATACGTTTCCACTCTCTTAGATGTGGAACTCATTCTTGGTGCAAACTTACACCCTTCGAAATTGAACAATAAGGTTTTCGGGGTATTCAACCGTAACCCCAAATGAAAAGGGACGGTTATCGTTCAATTTTCTAAATGTTGTAAAACAATATCTATTTTTATCATCTGTAGTGAAATAAAAACTCTCCCACCTCGTTATTTTCACCGTAATTTAATCTCCCCGCATCCGGGGGAGGACGCTATCTAATTTAATAACTTTTCGTAATAATCAAGCAGTTTTTGTAACTCCCCTCGCTACGGTTAGGGAAAACGGTAAGAGCCGCCATTTTAATTTGTCTCACTAGGGCTACATATTTAGTTAAAGCGCTGCCTTTATTTTACTGTATATATATGCTAAAAACATTGCCATTACATGAAATTATCCAGCAATTTATTTTTATTTCCTGTTTTTTTTTGTTTTATTATTGAAATAATTAACAATCGAGTTGGAGAAAAAGGTCTTGTCTAGTAAATACCCTTTAACTACTTGTTTGAACCTATTTGTCGTCGATGGCACTGGCTAAGTTAAACTAAGCAAAGTCAGTACTTAGATGGAAAGAATGACATGCTACAAATATGACATAACGACGACGATTTTTGACGACCTCCCTGGCGCAACGGTGAGCGCTGCGAGTTTAAGTAGGAAGTCCCAGGTTGAATTCCCAGCAGGGGCAATTTGGGAATGTAAATTTCTGTATTTTCTCTGGACTGGTGTGGCGGGAGCCTTTGGCCGTGGCTAGTTACCACCCTACCGACAAAGACGTGTCGCTAAGCGATTTGGTGTTCCGGTGCGATGTCACGTAGAAACGTATTAGGGGTATGACTACCATACTCCCTTACAGGTTAGCCCGCTACCATCTTCGACTGCATCAACACTTAACACCAGGTGAGATTGCAGTCAAGGGCTAAGTTGTAGTGAAATAAAAAGATAAAAAAAACTAAAGAAAAGTGAATCTAACAGCAAAAAATCTAGTTTTAGCTACAATGAGGACATTTCTCAAAGATAGAAAGATAAAGGCGGGAGAGAAAATGGAACGTTAAAGCTCTATTCTTTTTGTTTCAAAAATATTTTTAATCAAAGTATAAAATGTGCTCTTCTGTAAAATATAACATTTTGCGATGTCTCAATAAAGCGAATTTTTTACCGTCTCGACTGTTATAATGAAACCTTATTAAAGTTTATTAATGGTGAAGAAAAACAGCGTGAGGAAGACAGAGAATATTATGGAGAACTTTAGGTATGCCTGAAAGTTCTCAAAGGCGTGTGAAGTCCACTAATCTAAATGTGGACTAAGGCTTTAACCCTTCTCATTCTGAGAGAGACTCGTGCCCAGTAGTGGACCGGTGAGTTCATAATGATGAGGTTTAATAATAAACTAACTGTTCCCTGAGACTTCTTCCCAAGATAACTTTTAAAATAATAAATAATAATAATAATAAATAAATAAATTACGACAACGTACACATCGCCATCTAGCCCCAAAGTAAGCGTAGCTTGTGTTATGGGTACTAAGATGACTGATGAATATTTTTATAAATAATATACATAAATACTTAGAATTTACATAAACACCCAGACACTGAAAAAACATTCATGCTCATCACACAAACATTTTCCAGTTGTGGGAATCTGAACCCACGCTTTGGACTCAGAAAGCAGGGTCGCTGCAAACTGCGCTAATCGGCCGTCAAACTTAATCTAACTTTTTATTCAAGCCTGCATATTTTTCCTATTTTAAAGATTATAATTTCAACAAAAATTAAGAATTCCCAACCTGCCCCTGCCGGGAATTTACCCCGGGAACCCCGGGACCTAAAATTAAAGCCACAGCTCACAACTGCGCTAGGCCGTCAAAGACCGTTGCGTGTCAATTTCTCGTGAAAATATCCACAGCCTCAGGGTATAAACATCTCACTCGTTATAATGATTCAAGAATAACCTTCCACAGTAAAACTTAATACCTAATTAGAACCTGAGAGGAAACTTTTAAAGGAATTCTTTGTTAAGCGTTCTCTTTAACGTTAAAAGTGAAGACGCAATCAATAACAGCGTTATCATAATATCTCCTACCTTAAGGAGAGCGGAGAAAACTTGTGCAGCTTTAAAGTTGCTACTTACGGATAGTTTAATGAGAAAATTTCTTACTGTACAGTTTACTTTATTGGTAGTTATCTCTACTGCATATGGACAGTTTTAGTGGTAGTAGAACTATTTGTGACAGAGCTCGTCTGGGGAAGTACAACTTGATTTTTTCTTTCAAACAGTACTACTGTGTTCCAGTCTTAAGAGCATGGTTGCCGATGTAAAGGCATATGAGGCTTAAAACCCACGCCTCAGGTTGATGGAGCTCTGGTTATTCTTGTAATTAGTATGTTGGACTACGGAACACGAGGTCTTGAGTTCGATTCCCAGGACGAAGCAAAAATTTGATAGAAATTAAAAAAAGGGGTTGCGAAGGTTTTGTATTATGCATTCGGCATTTTACGTAGCCGACTTGACATGTTAGCACAATATCAGGTTGCTGCTTGATTCGCCAGTCGCCAGTTCGCTATACTCGTCGCCTTCCTTTACCACACTTCGGTGGGAACGGACACCATTTCTAATTAATTCATTATTCTTACTTCATATTCAACATCATCATCATCACCTCAACCCATTACCGGCCCACTACAGAGAACGTGTCCCCTCCCACAACAAGAAGGGATTCAAAATTCAAAATTCAAAATTAATTTATTTCAAGTAGGCCTAATATAAGCACTTTTGAAACGTCAAGTCTGTCTGTTTGTAGTGATTCTACCACCGGTTCGGAGGGCAGATTCTACCGAGAAGAAGCCGGCAAGAAACTCAGCAGTTGCACTTTTCCAACATCAACAATTTACATTTTGCATTTTAACATTCATTTTTCTATCTTGTGAGAGCTGAAAGCGGAGCCGGATGCTTCCAAGCAACCTTGTCTTTAAAAATTAAGGCCGTTGTTCTCCACGCAGTGCGGATTAGTGAACTGCACTATTGAGGGCCTTATGGAAAACTCTCAGACGTGCAGGTTTTCTCATGATTTTTTCCTTCACCGTTGAAGCAAGTGATATTTTAATTACTTAAAACGCACAAAACTTAGAAAGTTAGAGGTGCGAGCTAGGATTCGAACTGGGCCCCTCGAAAGTGAATTCGAGCGTCTACCCAATGCGCTATCACCGCTACTTCGGACTTTATGTTACCAAAATTTAAACGTCAACCAATATTTGTCAACACTAGACTTATACCACAAAAGTAGTTCATTATTTAAAACCAAGCTTCGGGATAGCCACAAAATATAACTGGCATAATAATATTGTCTAGAATTTAAAACAAAATACTCTGCGTGTATTTTACATTATCTTTATGGAGCATTTCATAATGTATAAACCTACAGGAGAGATAGCAAAATATAATCTTTCTATTAAAGTGCATAAACGAAACTGTACGCTAAAGCAAATTGGGACTTTAGTATTGCCAAAAAGTGTTCATATATAAAGTGGGCTGTCCGTTGTTACGGTCGAGTAAACTTTATACCCCGTTCTGCTCTGGTGAGCGTAACGCTTTAATAAAAGTTAAAATTAAAATCTAGTCAGGCAGTCTGAATTTTTCCTATGAATTCACAGATTTTGTTACTATGTATATGTGGTTTTTTTTACCAGTAACTACATCCTGTTTCAATAGATAGTTTGGTTGCTTTTTATTTACTGATCAAATTTTATTTAAAACAATTTAAATAAAAAAATTGTGACTGAAAATCATTGTTTTGTGAAAACAAAAGTGAAAATAAATAATATGTTTTCAAAGTTAACTGTTAACTTTGAAAACATATTATTTATTTTCACTTTTGTTTTGTTTCTTGGTTCATAAGTCTAGTGGTCGTCACAAGGGCCAGGGTTGGAATCCTGGTTTGGGCCAAAAAAATCTAGATCTTTTGGCCCAAACCAGGATAGTTAGATCATTCAGAGATCCCTGAGATTGCATATTTAGTGCTATTAATGGTTTTGAGCCGATAAAACGTTAAACTTGTAATTGTGTAGTTTTATATTCAAATTAAAATTCATTTATTTGCTTAAAACATGACAAAATATTACACATGTGTCTCAGTCTACGATAAGCAAATCTTAAAGTATCTAGGAATGTTAATTTATTATACATGTTCACCACTCAGTTGCAAATATATTAAAAAATAATAAAAATAATAATTATAGAAATGCCATATGTACACTATAATAGCATTATTAGGTATATTTGTTGTATGTCATAATCAGAAATTAGAAAAAAAAATAGTCTGAGTTGTGAGAGTCAAAGAATTATTTTACAGAATAATAACGCTTATCCAACAACCAGTCGTGTAATTTAGCTTAGAACTTTAAGAACGGTCAATCTGTTACAGTTGTTGATAATTTATTATAAATCATTATCATGTAATGATTACAACTTTTGGAAAAGTGCGCTGTTTGCAGCATTTGTTAATACATTTTATTTTGATATCGGGTGTCAAACGATACTACATTTCCACATATTTCGAAAAACTTATTTTATATTTCTTTAAGAAGCATGCTGATTCAAAGATTAGCTATTATCAAAATTAAGCTTAATTTGCTATACTCCGCGAAAAGCAGGAGAATCTGTGTGGTGTTATTTATAATTTCTTCAATCCTTATACTCCACACCAAACAGATCCTCGGCAATACACCCTCTACGCACGTTTCGCTCCGAAACCGGAGCATCATCAGGAGATGTTGACTTTACAATGAATAATTGTTAAGTGGAATATTCAAAGATTAGCGTTAATAGCGTTAATAATTTTACTTTAGACATTGTAATGTTTATGTTTTTGTCTATCTATCTAATTTAATATTAATTTTACGTTTCATGGTACATGCTTTCACAGAAAAGAATTTTAAAGAAATTATAAATTTCGAGATGTATCGCCGGTAATCGTACGACCACATATCTCACAACTGCGCCCAGAGGGTAATCGAAAATGTATGTGATAGTATAAAATTTTAGTTCGACTCAACCACTCAGAGTGGACATAGGACCGATTTTTACCCCGACTTTTTTTTATTCGTTATTTATTCGGGACTTTTCTTAGCAATAAGAATGTCAGCCCCATCGCCCTATACGAAAATTAATCATTCTCTTCTCTAATCTTAACTTAAAAACGAATAGCATTCTGACTAACTCGGAATAAGGTACAGCCGGGATACTCTGCCAAATCTCGGGATCTGTCATCAACATTAATTTTAAACTTACATATTAATTGATCCCTCATTGATCCATGCCGAACACATTCAACCGGAAATTTTACTGCATGATTTATGTATTTTACTGTATGATCTAACTACCTAACACCTAGTATTTCATAAACGGATATATAGACGGATTTATTTTGTTGCACTCTGAGTGAATTTAATATAGAGATTTGGATTTTATCATATCTATACTAATAATAAAACTGTAACTGGAAGATTTCTGTACATTTAATATATTTTGAAAATTTTTGACCGGGGGATGCTTCATAATCGATACTGAGTCCAAAACAGATTTTTATTTGACGGCCGACTAGCGCAGTGGGCAGCGACCCTGCTTTCTGAGTCCAAGGCCGTGGGTTCGATTCCCACAACTGGAAAATGTTTGTGTGATGAGCATAAGTGTTTTTCAGTGTCTGGGTGTTTATATGTATTTTCTAAGTATTTATGTATATATAATTCATAAAAATATTCATCAGTCATCTTAGTAGCCATACCACAAGCTACGCTTACTTTGGGGCTAGGTGGCGATGTGTGTATTGTAGTAGTATATTATTATTATTATTATTATTTAATTGTTGTCTGTGTGTCTGTTGGGGCATCACGTGAAAACTACTGAACGTATTCAAATAAAGAATAAGCTTCTCCCGGGAAATGAGGTGAAAATTTTTATCAACTTTACTTCATAGCTCCGTTAAATTTGAACCGATTTTAATAATTCTTTTTTTATTTGAATGTGTATACTATTAAGCATGTATTGTGTCATTTTAATGAAGATCGGATATATATTGCCGGAGATAAAGGACATAACTATTCACAGATAACAGCGAGTCGCAAAGCATATGGGACAGCGATCGAATGCATGCGTACCAACCTACTTATATTATAAATGCGAAATTTTGTAAGTAAGGATGTATGGATGGATAGATTGACATGTTTAAAGTAATCATTATTATCTACAAAAAAGTCTGGGAGGCTAAATGCCTAATTGTTAGGACACAATAACCGCTTTTTGTTATAATTTGTCAATCATAGTACGGGTACAATCTTAAGATGGTGACGTTCCTATCAGATCCAAATAAATAATAATTTCTCTTTAAATTATTCAAATTGGACCTATCGTTTGGACGTTACTACTGGTATAGAAATGCTAAAAGATATTAAATCCGATAATAACCGATTTGATGCAGACGAAGTTGCGCGGGTCAGCTAGTTACATTATATTTATATATATCATGAAAATTTACAAACAATGCTACATTGTCACGTTAGGATAACTTTTTCCTGTAATGATAAAAATGTAAGATTAGGGATAAATAAATAAATAATATTATAACAAAGCCCAAAGTGAGTGGCAGTCTGTCAATTGAATGAATTTTAGTGCCCGTAGTTTGCTTCATTAATACTGTACCAGTGAACTGAACAAGTAGGTCAGCAAAACACACCCTTGGAAACATTCGAACAATATGCCCCTTTTTGCTGGAACATTATTTTGTAATAGACCTCTTTTATATAAAAAAAACATCTTTTTATTTTTTTTCAGCTATTCTTTTTTGAACAAAAGACGTTGTTGATATTTATGAAGCTTTTTACAAATATGATCAAGCTAAGTAACTTTTAATTTAAATACTGTCTGGTAAGTAAAATATTTTTTTTCTTCATGTTTTATTACATATTGTAACTAGGGGTGTAAGGGGGATTTCAACCGTCTTTCCAACCGATAACCTCACCTGCCCTTGGTGCACCCAGCCGACTTTCCAACGAGGGTCTGACGATTGACTAATAGCGGTCACAGAATTAGAATCACACAGAACCCTCATTTCAGACTTAATTGCATGCAGTGCATTGTGTCCAAAAACGGAGAAAACTCCCCGCGCAAGTCTCACTTCACATACGCATTAAATTTTCCCAATTTTATGGTAAACGTTTGGAACATTAGAATTAAAATAATAACTGTCAACAGCTGAATGAAATCAAGTGACTGTTAAAGAACGCTACTAAAGTTGAGTGGTTTTTGATGCTACAATGTGAATCGTCTACACGGTTTCTGTATGTTCGTAATTCTGTGGCATAACCATTCCTCTTCAGGTCTACAATCAACTGACCGGTAACGGGCAGCTTTAACGGTGCGATTTTGACAAAACTTTATTGACGACATTGACAAAACTTTATAATTGGAAGTTTTTTTTTTTATTCCACTACAAGTTAACCCTTGACTGCAATCTCACCTGTCTAAGTTGAATCATTGTGATTTGAAGCTCGTTGAAACGAAAATGCGTAACGATAGAGACGAGATAATCAGATAAAATAAATTACACTTTTTTTTTCCTTTTTTTTTACTTACCATGGAAACTTAATATGTAGATATTTTTTATTTTAATTTTTTTTTATAATTAATTACTATGACAATACACACATCGCGTAAGCGTAGCTTGTGTTATGGTTACTAAGATGACTGATGAATATTTTTATAAATAATATACATACATACTTATAATATTAAGATAAACACCCAGACACTGAAAAACATTCATGTTCATCACACAAATATTTTCCAGTTGTGGGAATCGAAACCACGGCCTGACTCAGAAAGCAGGGTCGCTGCCCACTGCGCCAGTCAGCCGTCCAAAGATAAAGAAACATACACAAAAATGTTTACGGGAAAATGAGATAGAATACTCTACACATACTGACTAGATATTAAATAGCTTTGAAGCAAGGTAAAAAATAAATAAACCTTACAATAATACTGCTTATACTCTATCCATACATCTCAATATCTCTTAGGCTAGTATTCAAAGTTCATTACTGTTTTGTGTGAATACCGAAAGATGCTTAAAATCAGGTTTACAAATATTCAATAAGAAAGTACTAAGATCAGTAGGGAAAGACCGAGAACTGATGTCCACCAGTATGCGCAGAAAGATAGCTTTCTTTGACCACCTACAAAGAGGAGACCAGTTTTCCTTCCCTAGACATGTACTAGAAGGTAAACTACTTGGGAAGAGATCTCCAGGACGTCAGAGGCGCAAATGGTTGGGCGATATAAGGGGATAGATCGGACTTTGTTACCGAAATCTAAAAAAGCGGCACTTAATAGGGCGGCTTTTCTATCTTTTATGTTTTTTATCTTTTTTTCAATTGTTGACCGCCAAACTTCAGTTTAAAGAAGATAGCACCCGATGATGATGATGTGTGTGAATGTATTGCAAAGGTTTTTTTTATAATCGATAGCTACAAACGAATGTAATCAAACTGTATTTCAATTACAACGATTTAATCCGAACTTGCCACCCTTTATGACACCAATAACTCCGGAGTCAGCAATAACAGTTCGAACAGCGGTGTTAAAGCTTGCACTTGATTGGAAATCGAGAACTTGCAAAAGGTCGGACTTGATCAAAGAACTCAATTAACACAGGTACATTGTCGCGGTCCTCTGTATATTTTAAATGCAGTAACATTTTGCAATTAAACGGTGGAACACTGTTTGCTCATTTAACATGGATGATGAAGCAATTATCTGTCATAAAAAAGGGTGTAGCTGTTCAATATTATTGTACTTCAATATATAACAACAATTTTATACAAAAATATAACTAACAGAAAAACTAATAGTTAGCATGGGGACAAATAGGGTTCCGCCGCAGTACGAAGCCGCAGCGACCTGCGGCGCTGGTTTTCGGGGGATCCTGTGTGCTCACAGACATGCTTGCGACTGCTTCATCCATGCCAAAACCTTAAACCTTTACATATATATCTCTATATATATCATATAATACTTTATAATATCATAAGTTTTATTTTTCCACATTGGCTGGTAAAAAATGCTTTAGCATTAATTCCGCCTTTTGTCAACCATTTTTTTTTTGGTGTGCAATATAGAGTTTAAAAAAACAGACATCCAACATCGGTTCTGCGCCCCTAGTAGGGATTTTCACGAAGGTCTTATGCTACGTGCTACGTGCTTATGCCAAAGAGAGCATTAGGCTCTCTTTGGCCTGTACTTTTATTCAGTTTCCTATAATTCCAGGATAAAATTTGGTACCTTCAATAAAGTCAGGCGTTATTTTACGCTACAACTGTTCCGATAAGGCTTGGTCTTGCTTGGAGTATTGCAGCCGTTTAATGGATTCCTATACAAAGTAAGTACTAACTGGATGATTTGGATTACGAATTCGTCTTGGTGGTGTAAGACAAATCGGAGACGAGGCAATAGTCGATTATCTATATATCTATACTTATAATAAAAATGTAACTGGAAGATTTCTGTACATTTCATATATTATAAAAAAAATTACCGGGGGATGCTTTATAATAGATACTGAGTCCAAAACAGATTTTTATTTAATTTTTGTCTGTCTGTCTGTCCGGGCATCACGTGAAAACTACTGAACGGATTGAAATAAAATTTGGTTTAGTGGTAGCTGATATCCCGGGTCAACATTTAGGCTACTTTTTATCCCGATAAACAATAAGTTTCCTCCGGGAAATGGGATGATTTTTTTTATCAATTTTACTTCATATTTCCGTTAAATTTGCAGAGATCAAGGACATAAACCTTCACAGATAACAGCAAGTCGCAAGACATATGGGACAACGATCGAATGCATGCGTACCATCCTACTAATATTATAAATGCGAAAGTTTGTGAGGATAGATGCATGGATGGTTGGATGTATATATGGACATTTGTTACGCTTTAACGCCACAACGAATGAACCGATTTGGCTAAAATCTGGCAGATACCTACAATATAGTCTGGAAAAGCTCATTGGCTTCTTTTTATCCCGGAAAAGCAAATAGCTTCTACAGGATAGCGTCACTATTTTTTCCGTACTTGTCTTTCAAAATCGGTGCAACGGAGTTTTAGATGGACGTGGTTTTTTGGATAGGCATAGTTGAAATATTATAAAGCTTTTAAATTTTGTTTGGTTGAACGCGCTAATCTCAGAAAATGCTGTTTTTTTTTTTTTGATTTGTAGTAACAATTATGGCTAAATAACACCACGCTACTATCATTACTGAGAAATGTTGCAAAAAGAAATGCAAAAACTGCAAAAAAATATCCTTTTTAAGAGATTCTGATCCGTGCGATGCGTGAACGGTAAATGTTACGCCAAACGACGGAAGTATGTAGTAAGTATATCGAATTGTCGGAATTGTTGTTTCTTTAAAGTTCTATAAAACATCGACATTCGCGGACGAAGTCGCGCGGGTCCGCTAGTAGATTCTAGATTTATGCAGCTTAGAATATCATTACAAGTTTATGTTATATTTGTAAGACATATTATGTTTAGCGTATCTTTACAAGGCATAAACTGTAACAGAAATTAATATTTTTTTTATAAGTAGGCCTACTTTATAAGCAAAAAACGACAAATTTTGAAAACGACAAATCCGTCTGCTTCTAACGTCTTTACCACTAGTTAGGAAGGCAGATTCTACCGAGAAGATTCCGTCAAAAAACTCATCAGAGTGGCTTTTTACTACATCGTTTTACAGTTTAACAATCTTCAGAACTTTTCTATCTTGTTATTACGGTGCGGCCTGTTTCCAAGCAGCCTTGTCGTTAAGAAATAATAGATCAATCGTATCACGATTCATCAAATGATTTTAAAACAATAATTAAACTTATGCACGTTGAGTACGTTATATAAATAAAATAAAAATAAAACTAAAAAAGCCTTTTATTTCTTCATACATTTACATAGTTTCATATTTATCCTTAATTTTAAGTATATAAAGTGAAAAAAATAAAAAAAATAAAAGTTATAATAGTAAAATATAAAACTCCGTTATGAAGAACCCTTTTTCAAGGTCAAGGCCTCCTCCAGAGACAGCCAGCGCTGCCTGTTTTTTGCTTTCAGCATCCAGGTTGGTCCAGCCACGTTTTTGATGTCGTCCTCCCACCGATAGTGCCTCTAGCACGGTTACCTGAGGGAGGAGTTACCATTTCGTTAACCTGAGGGTCCATCTATTGTCGGTAAGTCTAGCCACATGACCAGCCCACTTCCATTTTGCTTTTAGAGTATAGGCGAGGGCATCGGTTATTTTAGTTTGTTGTCTGATCAGAGATCACGTTGAGTACGTTAAGGAACTTTTATAGTTTCTGTACATCTATATATATAAAAGGAAGTTGTATTAGTTACACCATTTGTAACTTAAGAACGGCTTGACCAATTTTTATGATATTTAATTTTTTGGATTTCTGTTAGTCCGGAATATTATAATAAGTAATAAAATAAAACATTCATAAAAAAAAAAATCCGCGGTGCGAAGTTCGACGGGACAGGTACTAATAATATAAATCAAGAAAATCGAAGAATTTTAATAACATGTATTTACACATAACATCAATTATATGTATATTTTAATCAGGCGCTTACATGGAGCACCGCACTATAAAGTATGCAACACACACCCAGGCACGCATGCATACACGCGCACGCACGCACACACACACACAGAGACACAGATAAACACGCACGCACGCAAGCACGCACGCATACACAAATATGTGATTTTTCATACTGCGACGAATACATTTTTATTTGATTGTTTTTGATCGATTAGTCTTAATAGTTTTCTTTGTTTCTTTACGTCTTGTTCACACTTTTCTGTTTTTAACTCTTTTACATATTTATTAATTCAAAATACGTAATTATTTTTATGTTAAATCCGAAACCGTACTATTTCAAAATGCTATGTTTCTGTAATCTTTGTGTCCTTAGATTTAATTGAAACTATTTATAAATATATTTTTATTGTAACGCTGTTGATTACGAATAAATAAATAAATAATATGTATTTACGTTGTGGAAACTTCATTGGTTTACGTAAGATATCTTACGTAAACCAATGAAGTTTCCACGAAGTAAGTGATGTAATAGTACTATTTGTTCCCTTGAAAAGCTAACAAATAAAAATAAAAATAAAAAATACATGTATATTTCAGTTTTAAAATAGCTGCATTTTTTATTATTTTCATTAAGAGCTCATCCTGTAGGCAGCAATTTCACAAGCAGACCAAAAATGTATCCAATCAAGCGAAATACTATAATGGTTAATTTATTTTTCTTAATTTCACAGTTGATTTCATACGCGAAAACCATTAATTACGGCACTACCGCAAGCTATTTTAGCCATGTATCGATCAAGTTTATCCGTGGTAAGATCTGTTTTTGTCCGGGACGCACTGTGTTTTTTACACTGGACGACATAATAAAATCATGATTTTATAGTTCCCACGATATGTCTTAATGCATGTTTATTTATGAATTTCGTGGTCTTCGGCGCTTTAGATGCCTGCGCTTAGAATCAGGCTCTGCTGATGGTCACGAGGTTGAGGACAACCGTTCCGTCGTCTTGAAGAAAAAGTGGTGGCCATGAAGTGGTGGAGGTGTGTGCTCACACCTTTGTCTGACGAGCAAACATAGTGCATGCAATATGACAGACGTATTCCTCCATGGTACGGTAATATGGATCTTTGGAAAGTTCACAAAACTAAAATGTATCCTACTAGATGGCGTTAATAGTCACTTACAGATAAATAAGGATATAATAATAACCATTATGTAAGGTTTGATATTTATAAGGATAGGAAAAGCACTTAGGCTGCGATCGCTCAAAAGATGCGGGTTCAATTACCGTCAATACGCATACTTTGTTTAAAAGCAAGTTGAAGGCCACGACTTCGCTTTGCTTTTAAACGTGAGGTTTAATCTCTTGTTCGGCTTAATTTGGGATTTTTTTATATATATACTGGTCGTGGTTAGTTACTACGTTATACGGTCGACAACTTAAGAACCACAGTACAAACAATAATGTTATTGTGAAATCGGTTCATCTACAGTTTGCTGTCGTGCAATATAAAAACATGCATTGTGTTAATTTCCCTGGAGCTGTGTCGTGCTATCAATCAACGTCAATGTCGCATGTGCCTGTGAGCCTGATTTGAGCTTCATTTTTATCAATCGCGTCAACTATTTGGTTTAACGTTTGATGGGTGAGTGGATTTGATACATTTTTAGTTTTTATTTATTAGTTTTGCATTTAGAGTTCCTAGTTTTATTTGATTTTTTGTGATAATTTTTCATCGACCCTATACGTAATTTTTATTTGTGCCTGTGAGCCTGATTTGAGCTTCATTTTTATCAGTGATGCGTTAGTGGATTTGATACACTTATAGTCACCATTTATTTGTCTAGCATTTCCCAGTTTTATTTGATTTTTTGGGTGGCCCATTGTACCGGCCCTATAGCTAAAAAGCGATGTCTGCCAGGCAACTCAACAAAGGAAAGGGAAAAAAAAACACTAAGACTTAAGGGTTAGGTTGTACACAAGAAGAAGTTACAAAATTAAAAATAAATATATATATATATATATATATATATATATATAATATATATATATATATATATATATATATTTTTTTTTTTTTTTTAAATTTTGTAACTGCTTCTTGTGTGTATATATATCATCAATCAATTAGTATATCATACAAAGTGCAAGTCTACAACAAAAAGGAAAGGGACTCAGAAGCAAAAAAAAATTGACAAATTAGGGTGGCATAAAATTTTTTTAAGAGTCTCTTGAAAATCGGTAGTGACTGCGCAATAATTGATTAACTAATTTGAAAGGGGAAAGAGTTCCATAGCATAGCTTTAACTGAAAAGGTTTTAGCATAGAAAGAAGTACTATGCGAAGGAATTTTTAGGATAAGGTTATCTTCAGAACGGAGAGAGCGACAGTGAGAATCACTGAGAAACTCAAACCGTTCTTTAATATATGGAGGAGTAGCTAGATTGAACAGAACACAGTATAAGAGAGACGGAATATGAGTTTTCCAGCGAAGGCGAATTCGAAGCCACTCGAGTTTGTCGCGAAATTCAGAATTGTGGTCATATTAAAAAGGCAGTCGAAAACAAAAATAAATATATCCTTACTTATACTATTAAAACATTCAGCTCAGGCATTAAAAAATATGCATAAACACGAAGAACCCTTAACGTTACTTACTTATCTCCTTTATTTTCGCTTGTACAATATTCCGTACAATAATAGAAATGTTGTCTTGTTAATGGGCACGAGATTCGGTAGCCTTAAGCAAGATCAAAACAACGACAAAAAAGTTACAAATTGGCCGTGTTTCTTAATTAGAAACAGTTTCAATTTGCTTTCGTATTAATTAAAAAAGGTTATTTATGAAAAAAAACGGCCGAAGTTTATTTCAGTTTGTCTCAAAACTTTCCAAGGGGACAGACAAATCAAATCAATCTATTAATTTAGGTAACTCCGGGGTAAATTTGAATAACGAAGTTACTCCGTTCTTTCGTTTATGATTGAATAAAACTCGAACGATTTAATAAAAATTCAAATATTCCTGCTATTTAATTAAGCACCCCTGATAAGAAAGTTTATGGCTCTCATAAAATGTCACATTCCGGAATTCCGGTAGAAAGGGAAAGCATGAGATTGTTTTACTGCGTTTTTGTTCAACTACTTTGAAATACCTATATGTTTAATAATTATAATGATCAACCTCAGTCTATGGTCTTTGATCTTCTTTATTATTCCTTCACTTACCTTTAAATGGTTTTGCATACTCTGTGTACCTAATGTATATATAATAAGGAATATTATTTAATTTATGTAAAATCGCTGGTAGACCCAATAAATAAATAAATAAAGTCCACATAAATATTAAACATTCTCCCGATGCCGCGATTTCGGTCACTCCATATAGATGCATGCAGTAATAGTAAAAGTAAAAACAATAATAACAGACACTTAAGTATGGATTGAGAACGTATTGCCGTTGGATCATTTATTATAATTAGTATATTATAAAATGAATCCAACACTTTGCGTGATGAAAAATAGTGTCTATTTTACGTTCGTTTATCTACTCATATTTTTCATAAAACAATAAAAGCATTAATGTAAAATGCCAAATTCTCCTGTCGGTGTACCGACACCATGAAATTGAACAGACTATAGTCCACCATGCACCAGGCCAAGTTCGGATTGTTAGTGTTGACACGCCTTTGATAACATCTCCCTGGCTTGCAGGATTCCTCATGATTTCCTTCACCGTTAAAGCGGGTTATTTTAATTGCTTTTAAATTTACAACGAGGATATCACCGCTCTTAGCGTTAAAAATTATGACTACGTAATCTGTTGAAAATCCCTAATCATCCCAATTTGCAAGCTATAGTTGCAATTCTCAATTCCTGAATTAGTATTTCGCAGTGATCCGTCGCGAAAAATTCAATCAGCGCGTAACCGTCCGGCTTCGGCCGTACATCAATATCTTCGATATTCGAACCCCGAGCTTCAGGGCTTCACGGGAAATTCAATTTTCCCTCTTGCGAACTAAAATTTAACGCCATTGTTTTTCGACACTATCCAGCCGTGTTTCCAAATTGGATTAATTAAATCGGGGGTCTGTAAACTGGGTGTCGGAATAAAAGAAGGGAAGGATAACACGTACTTTTTTTTTACGGTGAAATTTATATGGTTTATGAATTTAAAATCTTCATATTCACCAACTACTGCTACATGACACGGGTCTCTTCCCACAATGTGGAGGGTTGAAGGCCGTAATCCACTACGCTGGCCCAGTGCAGATTGGCGGACTGACCATTATTGAGAACTCTTAGGCATGAAGGTTTCCTCACGATGTTTTCCTTCACCGTTGAAGCAAGTGATATTTTAATTGCTTAAAACACACATAACTGAGAAAAGTAAGAGCTGCGTGCTCGGATTCGAACTCGGCTCCCCGAAAGTGAAGTCGGAGTCCTACCAACTGGGCTATCACCGCTTCAAAATCTAAGAAGGTTTCACAATTGAGGCCAATGTATTTAATTTAGTAGGATTGTTGAAGCCTTGGTGGTTAAGAAACGTAAAGCTATGATTTCAGTCATATATATTATTGTGTTTTAGTCACTTGATCGCTTCCCGGTCTTGCATTTGTACTCTCAAACACTGTAGAATATAAAAAGACCAACTGATTAGCATGTTGAATGAATGAATGAACGAATAAACTTTTATAGCACACCACAAAAAGTACTTACTGAAAAAAAAACGTATAACAAAATAACGTAAAAAAATTTGCAGCCTTATCGCTTCATAGAAATTTCTTTCAGACAACCAATGGCGAATGAAACAAATACAGAAAATTGGTAGGTGAAATAGGAAGGTCATATTCTACAATAAATAATTGCGTACTAGTAGTTATTGAATTTTACGGCCTATTGGCGCAGTGAGCAGCGACCCTGCTTTCTGAGTCCAAGACTGTGGGTTCGATTCCCACAACAGGAAAATGTTTGTGTGATGAAAATGAACGATTTTTAGTGTTTGGGTGTTGATCTGTATAGTATTACTTTAGAGAAGTATTTAAGTATATTATTCATGAAATATTCATCAGTCATCTTAGTACCTATACACTTTAAGGCTAGATATCAATGTGTATTGTCGTATTATATTAATTTAATTATTTATTTTTATCAAGAAACTCTCCGTAGTAGAACGCAATTAGATACTGCCAAACCACGTGTCTCGTAGAACACGAAACATTATATACATTATATATATTTAGTAGAACAGTTTTAAGTTAGTATTATAGAGTGCTGTACATTGAAAGAGACATTTGAATAGTTCAGAAAACTGTTCTGTACTATTACTACACAGTCAAATAAATATTTAGCTTTGAAGTAAGAGCAATTCATACCCAAGCTTTCATATCATTCAAGTAATCCTTAATATTAAAATTATAATTAAATTAAGAAAAAAAAATATATGAATGTCTTAGTAACAGAGATACTTTGAAGCAACCACCTATGCTTTCATCTCCACACGTAACAAAATAATGACTAGCAGTTCCCGCGTTTTAGGCAACCTTTAAAATTCAAATTCAAAATTCAAAATTCAAAATTCATTTATTTCAAGTAGGCCTAATATAAGCACTTTTGAAACGTCAAGTCTGTCTGTTTGTAGTGATTCTACCACCGGTTCGGAAGGCAGTTTCTACCGAGAAGAAGCCGGCAAGAAACTCAGCAGTTGCTCTTTTCCAACATCAACAATTTACATTTTGTATTTTAACATTCATTTTTCTATCTTGTGAGAGCTGAAAGCGGAGCCGGATGCTTCCAAGCAACCTTGTCATTAAAAAATTCATCAATTGTATAGTAACCTCGCTCTAATAAATGTGTTTTAACAAATTCTTTAAACTTGTGCATTGGCAGGTCCAAAATCACCTTAGGAATCATATTATAAAAGCGTATACTCAATCCCACAAATGATCCCTGTACCTTACGCAGACGATATGCAGATGACACTAATTTATGACCATTTCTTGTAAGTCGACTGTTTATGTCCACTTTTTGTTTATAAAGACTAATATGTTGTCTTACAAATACTATATTGTTATAAATATATTGTGAAGCTACAGTAAGTATGCCTATTTCTTTAAACTTCTCACGGGGGGATTCGCGTGATTTAAGTTTATATATTGACCGTACAGCTCTTTTCTGCAATATAAATATAGTTTCGATATCAGCTGCTTTACCCCATAACAAGATTCCATAGGACATAACACTATGAAAGTACGCAAAATAAACTAGCCCAACGTCAGTAATCTGTCTAATTTTTGCGTAGGCAGCCGAGCTTAGTTTACCCGCTAGTGAATCTATATGGGCACCCCACTGTAGCTTATTATCCAAGGTCACGCCCAGAAAAACTGTGGAAGTCTCTATTTTTAGTGATTCACCATTTATCATTATATTTTTATCAATTTTCTTTACATTTGGTAAGATAAATTCGACACACTTTGTTTTTTTTGCATTTAAAAGTAAGTTGTTAACTGTAAACCAGTGCGACACATGCGACATAACACGGTTTACTTCGTCAGAGTTATCTTTACTCCTATCAGTCTTAAAAATTAGAGATGTATCATCTGCAAACAATACAATGTCGCATGTTCCACTGACATGGTACGGTAGATCATTTATATACACTAAAAATAGAAAAGGACCCAAGATCGAGCCTTGTGGGACACCCATTGAGGTATTTGAACCCTGAGACTTTGCATCATTTATGCAAACTCTTTGGGTTCTATTGCTGAGATAAGAGGCAACCAAATTTAGTGCAACGTTTTGGATACCATAGTGGCTTAGCTTAAGAAGCAAGGTTTTATGATCAACACAATCGAAAGCTTTAGATAGATCACAAAAAACACCCATGGCGTTCTGTGAACATTCCCAGGCATCATAAACATGTTTTATAAGTTTAGCGCCTGCGTCCGTTGTGCTACGACCTTTAGTGAAGCCATACTGCTCAGGGTGTAGTAAGTTATTTACATTAAAATGATATAAGAGTTGATTTAATATATTTTTTTCAAATATCTTACTAAGAGCTGGTAAGATTGAGATAGGTCTGTAATTGTTTATATCATTTTTATTACCAGATTTACCAGATTTAAATAATAAAGCTTGACATATGCATATTTCTAGAACTTTTAAAGTCAAATTCTGTCAAAAAATATTTTGGTTTAACTTTAACACGCATTGCATGCATCGGAAGTTTTTTATTTATGTATAATTAGCTTTCCTCGATAAATAAGCTATGCAATATAAAAATATTTTTGGCATCCGAACCAGTAATTTCTGAGATTAGCGCGTTCAACCAAACAAACTTTTCAGCTTTATAATATTAGCATAGAGAGATGCTGTTTGAAATGTTGATTTCGTAAAAGAAAAAATGAGGATTATTTTGTATTGTCTTTAGTGGGTCCCTAGTTACTTGAAAAGTATTTCTACTTGATATAAAAGAATGTGTATTTATCTTTAAAGCCCTGGTAACGAAATTAAAATCTGGCCATATTATGAACAGTGATATTCATAGAAGTTAATGATCCAAATATTGCGTGTTAATACCCGAAATTACAAATCAATCTAATCCAAAACATCTAGAACTAATTGTATTGAATAGTGCTATCCTTATCCTACTCTTACATTTAGATAAGGATAGCAATACTAAATTTCATCTGCGTTCTGAAGATTTTGGATTAGGTTGATTATTCACTTCGGGTGTTAGCCTATAACCCGTTATTAATAAACGTGGTTTAGCGTTGGAGTAGTTACAGTGATCTGTGATACGTTTAGACATTATTGAAGGTGCTTCGTTGAAGTGTTGAGTATCCCAGGAACTGAATTTTGAATAACTAACTATCATATTAGTTTCAGAAATAACCGTCTGTCATAATATATGGTGCTTTAAACGGGGCAAGATTTCTGCTGTAATTTGTATAAGGTATTAAATTCAAATTCAAAAACGTTTATTCATGTAAACCTTATCACAGGCACTTATGAAGCATAATAACATGTTAACACTAACTTTAGTGATGGTGATAACTGCATTCGTTAACTTAAAACTAAGGCTAGGAGGGTTCCAAACGCGCCCTGGTCTAAGAAGGTCACAACAAACTTAGCCAGGGTATTAGAAGTGGTGGTTTTTGTGACAGAGCTCGTTCAGGGAAGTACTACCGTCACGAATATTTCTGCTACCAAGCATCATTGCTCCGATCTAAAGGGCGTTGTTTCCGGTATAGTTGCTGACAAATGATGCTTAACACCTATGCCTCAGATTAAAGTTCATGGGGAGACACGTTGCAAGATGTTTACCTTACATGCCCTACAAAGTTTGCTCTATTCATAGATAATAGTTCGAATATAAATCAACACGTGTCTTTAAATTGTATATACCTATATATATTTTTATGTATTTTTTATATTAAATTTTTTTTTTATATGTATGTCCGATGGCCGCAGTGGGCAGTGACTCTGCTTTCTGAATCCAAGGCCGTGGGTTCGATTCCCACAACTGGTAAATAAATGTTGGTGCGATGAACATGAATTTTTCAGTGTCTGGGTGTTTATCTGTATTTTATAAGTATTTATGTATATATAATATTATTATTCATAAATATATTCATCAATCACCTTAGTACCCATAGCACAAGCTACGCTTACTTTGTGGCTAGATGGCGGTGAGTGTATTGTCTAAGTTTATTTATTTATTTATATATATTTTTTATTACTTTCTAAAATGTTTGTGCCTCACTTGTTCTTCTCGCACGTCCGAAGGGTTGGCTGTTAGAAAATGCTTTAGCATTACGTACACAAAACCGTTTTTTTGATTGTGCCATAAAGTGCACAATGTGCAAAAATATGCGCTTTACCCCAGGTGGACTAACGCATGCCGCATCAATTATTATAAAATAAAAAAGCCAACACACAGTTCTTAACAGAGGTCAGTGACCGCGTACTATTTCACCCTTAAAAAAATACCATTTAGTATCAACTTTCATATAGTAAGTACACTGAAGTTGAGTTTTATTTATAAGTTATTATTGTAGCGTACGTAAAGTATGCATTAAGCTACCCCTGAATATGTAAGCATGCTTTCAGAATATTGGCATACGTGGCAACGTTCCGGTGCTTACCTTACTCGCTTGCATGTATACTTAAGTCTTATTCTACGCAGAGCTAGATGTTTCCATATATAATTGAAATTGTATACAAAAGAAAAATTATTTAGTAGTAGGAGAGCTCTTTATGACAGAGCTCGTCAGGGAACTTTCATGCTATTTCTGCCGCTAAGCAGCATTGCTTTGTTCCGGTTTAAAGGGCGTCGTTTCCTGGGTAATTTAAATTTAAGGACTGTCTGTTTGTGGCATCGTAGCTACCGAACGGATGCACCGATTTTGATATTGGTTTTTTTGTTAAAATATTTGCATACTTCTGCCGGTTATTTGTATCTGATATGTCCGTAGGCAAGTATGTCCGGAATTATCTTTGGAAGAAGTATAAAAAATAAATAACTTCTAAAAAATATACCCGATGAAATTGTGAATATTATACTACCAAGTGTCTTAAGACGCTGTCCTATACTGACACGGAAATAATCGTCATTTCAAATTAAGCGCAATAAGATTGCAAATCCTGCTTGCAAAACACACAACACTCACACGCACACACTCGCACGGAAACTCTCACACACTCGCATAAACACGCACACACTGTCGCATACGAACGCATACACGAAGAAGTACATAATAAAATTGTAAGTTGAATTGTTTTAGTTAGTTGTAATATTTTAATTTACTTTGTTTTAGTATTTTTGTATTTAAGCGAACCCGGAGGTGCGCGTTAATAGCTGTAAAACAGTTTTTAACTAATACAGTTGTTACCCGAAGAATCCGTGGTAAAGGAGACACAATAAAGACTAGATTATTATTATTATTATTAAAGTGTAACGTAAAACTAATCATTCAATTCGCTAGTAAGGGTTGTCAAAATGTCGAACTGCATCATTTATCTTGCGGGTCACGAATGTGAGATAGGCGGCGGTAATGGAGACTCGTTTACCCGATCCATCTACATTTTATCCTTCTATCCTGCCTTCGAATTCTTTCGTTTTTTATTTTAAGGACTCATCACATAATTATTTGTGCAAATAAATATAAAACTTAATAAAAGTAATAAAAATATTTCTTAAATATAGTTCAGTTCCGGTACATACACCACAATAATATTTTGGATTGGTCCACCCAGTTGCATGGACGACAGACGGGACGGTGGGTAATAAAATAGTATGAACCTAAGAAGCCAAGTAGGAAATTGATAACCATTTTTTTTTTCTTCCCATAACTTACAATCCGCTTACTCTAATATAAACTTATATAGCTACTATTTGGCATGTGTATACATACGGCTACATACGGCTGCTGTAAACGTTAACGAGAGTTATTTTTCTTCTCTTAAGCTTAGCACTAGGTATGCTATCGCTGAATATATACAACGTGTAAATCAAAACCAAAATAATACTTCACAGGATTTAGAGGTACATTATGTCTCTGAGACTTATTTGAGAAACCGAAATCCTAATAGTTTTTGAGTAAACCACTGTCAGAGTTTTTACCGAAAGAAATCAAATTAAGCCCTAACATCACATGCAAAATTAAAATTATGGCGCTCCTGTCACTTTATTAATTGCGCGTCGCGTAGCGTAGGTACTATGCTCGTGTCAGTATTTTATCTTCAATAGGGTTGTCATAAGTAAATATTTAGGAGATGATGCAGTCTAAGATGGTAGCGGGTTTACCTGTTAGAGGTATAGCAGTTTATGTTGAGCCCATACCATTAATTGGTTTCTAACCGACGTCGTACCGGAACGCTAAAATGGTAAGCGGCACGTCTTTGTCAGTAGGGTAGTGGCGCAGCAAATTATTATAAAAAATAAATATGTATTTGTCTTTATTTATAGTTCAAATACTATTTCAAAACTCATTTATTTCAAGTAGGCCTAATATAAACACTTTTCGAACGTCAAGTATAACTGTTTGGTAGTGATTCCGAAGGCAAAAGAAATCCAGAAATCGCTCTTTTCCAACATCATTTTCAGTATAACAATCATTTTCATGTCTTGTGTGAGATGAAAGCGGAACTGCTTGATTCCAAGCAACCTTTTCATTAAGAAATTCATCAACAGTATAGTAAGCTCGATTGGTTTTCATACATTCTGTAAACTTATGCAAATTATCTCATATTACCTTAGGTATCATGTTATAATAGCTAAACTCAGCCCCTCAAAGGTTTTCTGTACTTTTCTCAGATGATATACTGATATAACTGATTTATGTCCGTCCGTCCGTTTCTTCTTTCTATAGATAAGTAAGATAAGTTGTAAGTGACAATATCAATAAAGTAGATCAGTGGCATTCCCACTTTCGCCCAGATAGTAAGTAATCCTTAAAGTATGATTGATTCCCCGCCACATAAGGTCATATGTCACGGCCTCATCTATCTTGATTTAGTATCAACAAAGGAAAAGGTGAGGGCATGAAAAATACTAATGTATGGTTGTCAAAAACTACCTATTTATTTTGTAGCCAAGCGACTTGGTAGTATCTTTTTTATTCTACTGCATATAACTAGTATTTGACCTGGTAAGTGATGATACAGTCTAAGATGGTAGCGGGCTAACCTATTGGAGGTATGGCAGTAATTGGGTTCTAAACGGCATCGTACCGGAACGATAAATTGTATAGCACGTCTTTGTAAGTAAGGTGATAACAATCTACTGCCGAAGCCCAGGCCAAAACAGAGGAAATAAAAAAATTACAAATTACCAATTGCCTCACGGGTGTTGAACCCTCACACTTTGTAATTAGATTACAAAGCTGACCTCTGCGCTCAGAGATGTCGTCAAAAATATGATCGCTTAATTCCGCGAACCTATACTGTCATACACCAACGTGGAGGCTAAGATATTAAAACCGTGTTATATGCTGAGGATGATAATGGAGGGGAGTCTGACTTCGACTTATCCTTATATAATTGAATCACTTGCATCCATGTTTGGACAAATCAGAAAAGTCAAAGTCAAAAGTAAAAGTCAAAGTCAAAAGTCAAAGTCAAGTTTACTGGGGCATGTTCTCAGACACGGCTAACATCTCTTTCAAACTATCATGATTGGCAAAATGTAGAGAAAGAGAAGTGTCTGTTGAAAAAGAAAGTCGTGGCTTAGAAATATCCGAGAATTAACTGAAAAGTTTTCCGTTTAGCGAAGGGCAGGAAATTGTATGACGAGATGGCCAACAGCCTAGCGGATAGGCACTGAAAGAAAAAAGATAAAGTTATCGCTGTTCTCATCATCATCATAATCATATCAACCAATTACCGGCCCACTGCACGGGTCTCCTCCCACAAAGAGAAGGGGCTGAGGCCGTTGCCCACCACGCTGGCCCAGTGCGGATTGGTGGACTCCACATAGCTTTGAGAATATTGTGTAGAACTCTCAGGCATGCAGCATTCACCGGTGAAGCAAGTGATATTTTAATAGCTTAAAACGCACATAACTTAGAATAGGGGTTGAAATGAGGCTGGGATTTGAACTCGGCCCCACCCCGAAAAGTCAAGATCCTACCCACTTCTAATGAAGATGTATCAAGCAAAAAAGTTTCAAATACCTCTTATCTAAAACGTGCGAAAGTTGGATAGTACGCCGGTAAAGTCAAATCCCTGCGTTGAAAGGAGGTTTAAGTGCCTGAGGAAGAATATGTCACTCTCACATGTCATTATCACCCCTTTGCGAACGTGATATAACACATTCTGGTTCAGAACCTTTACGTTTTTCTCTAAAGGTAGCTCTTTAACGTTAGCTACCAGTTTTAAAACATAATTATACTAGTTTTTAGTTCTCAATCAGGTCAATGTCGGTTTTTTACGAATTACGAATCCTGTGGGAACCGTTTTTTTCACTCTCCATCCTCACAACTAATTTGATGCGTAAAATCGAGTCCTTGATTAATCAGTTAGAGCGTGAAGGAAGGACAAACAAACAAACACTTTCGCATTTATAGCATTAGTTAGTTGGAAAAAAAAGAATTAGCTTCAAATCAAGCATCAGGTTATTAGAAGATAAATTCTTTTCATTTTTTTACTTCATTTCTTTTATAGTTTCCTAACCTGCACTTGAAGGAAATATCAAATTTATAATTTTTAACATGCATATAAATACTTCGGATACCCGAGCCGCAAACCGATTGGATTTGAACCTGCGACTCTTTGGCAACCGCGGCCTGAGTGGATATAAACAGTCGACTTATAAGAAATGGTCATAAATTTGTGTGATCTAAATAATATCGTCTGCAAAAGGTACATAACCGTAAGCATAAATATATAAAAGTGTTTACTCGTTTTATAATAACGCTTTTTATAATATGATTCCTAAGGAAGTTTTTGACCTACCAATGCATAAGTTTAAAGAATATCTTCTTCTTCTGTTCCTCGGCCTTTTCCGCACTTGGTTGGTCTGGGACCGTCCGTTGTACGTATGGCCACTGATGCGGCTCCCCGCTGGATCACTCCAGCCAGCCGAGCTCGCTCCAAAAGCTTTAAAGAATATGTTAAAACACATTTATTACAGCGAGGTTATATATATATATATATAAAATTGATGAATTTCTTAATGACAAGGTTGCTTGGAAGCATCCGGCTCCGCTTTGATCTCTCACAAGATAGAAAAATGAATTTTAAAATGTAAAATGTAAAATGTAAACAGTTGATGTTGAAAAAGGGCAAGTGAGTTTCGTGCCGGCTTCTCCTCGGTAGTATCTACCTCCCGAACCTGTGGTAGAGTCACTACATCAGACAGACTTGACGTTTAAAAAGTGCTTATATTAGGCCTACTTGAAAGAAATGAATTTTGAATTCAGAATTATTGAATTTAGAATTTCAGCCAGAATTTCCCAATGCGTGGTGCTTATCTGATACCTAGATAAATGCCACTTCTTCCCATCTTTAAATATCAAGAACTAATCGCCTTGTTTGCGGTTAGCGTTCTTAAGTTTGAGAAAAGAACGCCTCTGCTTTGAATTGCTCTGTCAATCTACTCTAATCCTTCTTTACGCCATAGAAGTAATTCAAAGTGGTTAGAAGTGGACCGGGTAATGGGTGATAATAATGACTCAAACATAGCCATAAATCAATCCAGCAAACCAGATATAACAAATAGCTCTTCAAGCGCACTCGTATTCTGAAAGCGCTACACTCACCGTGGTCCGATGACAAAACGAGCGTTTTCTGCAGATTAATGACATCGCTCCCTCGACTGAACTAAAACCTATGACGAATGGTCGCTGAAATCAAAGGACCGAGTATTATAGGTCGCAGCTTTTGTAAAACATGGTCGCTAAATATGTGCCTCACAAAAAATGCGTGTTCAATAGCACAAGTAGATGCGCTAGAAGAGAATCTTCTAAAGTCAATTCTAATTCGGTTATTGTCGCATTAGATATCGCAGCTCAGCTATACTTATTAGGTCACTTAATATTTTATATTATTATTATTTTTTTTTTTTTTATAGCGGGGACGCCTGCCATTGCCAGACGGGTGATCAGTCCTCGGTAAGGACTATTCCACCCTATTCCCCATGTTGAGACACAGGTTTACTGGTGTCCCGGCAGCATCCCCCCCTGAAACCTACCAGTCTCTTTTGTGAACCTCAGAATATCTCCTATAGAGAGGTTTGTTAGGTCTTCTACACTTAAACTGTCCTTACCTTGTAGTTCCCATCTTACCGCGCGTACATGGGGCACTCAGCTATGAAATGAAAACTGGTTTCCACCTCGCCACACTCTGGACAGGATGGATCTTCTGCAATTCTCATTACCGTTAGGTGTCTATTTAATAGGCAATGTCCTGTGGTTATGCCTGCTACCAGTGCTATATTGGTTCTGCTCTGTGACCTAAGTTGTTATGTCTTCTTCTTGTCGAATGACTTGAGAAGCAATTTCGATTGCCTGTATTGCGTTGAATTGTTCCATCTTGCGTTCGATTCTCTTTCCGTGATGCTTTCTACGAGTATATCACATAATATGTGATATACTCGTATGTTCCAATTCCAACCAAAGTTATGTTGGCACATTCTCTTATTCTCTCTATTCTTGATTATGCGGACGCAAGCTATCTTAACCTGACCGAGGACCAACTGAACAAACTTGAGCGTCTTCAAAATCTCGCTATTCGGTTCATATTTGGCTTACGCAAATATGATCATGTATCTGAATTTAGATTAAAGCTTAAGTGGCTCCCTATTCGTCGTTGCCGAAGTCGCCGGGATCTGCATGTTCTGTCGCTTCAGTACTGTGTGTTACTTAACCTTAAAACTCCCTCTTACGTAAAGGAGAAATTTAATTTTCTTGGAGTGCAGTCAGATTTACGTTCTTGTCGTACGCTGACTTTGAGCATGCCGTTTCATAAAACTAAGTTTTATAAGCATTCATTCATTGTTCAAGCTACTGAGCAGTGGAATGCACTCCCAATAACCATACGACAGTCAAGGCCACTAGACATATTCAAAAATGCTGTTAAAGCCCATTATCTTGAGCAATAAAGACGACAGAGATTAACTCTTACTCATATTTAAGTATGTTTTAGTATATATTAGTTTATTATTTTTTATATTTATTATTATTAGTATTTTATGTGTGTAATCTTGATAAGTATTAGTGTGTAATTGTTCGTAAGTATGTATATAATAATAATACACCCCACCAATCGGTTTCCCTTGGTTTTCCTAATCCTAAGGTTGCCTGGAAGAGATCGCTACTAAGCGATAAGGCCGCCCTTTGTATCCTAATTTTTAAGTTTATTTTTGTTGTGTCCATTGTTCTTTTTTACTATTTGTGGTGTACAAATAAAGTGTATAAATAAAAAAATAAATAAATAAAATATGTTAAACATAATGTTAATATGTCCATATAGTTTAGTTTCGTTTTAAATAGTTTGTTTTAGGTTATATTTATAAAACAATTATTTTAAAGAATAAATAAAAATAAAAAAAGAGTTAATTAGTTCAGTAATGTGTTATTCTGTTGGATCTATAATCGGGCCAAAATTTTCAGGTATTATAGGTTACTTAGGTAGTTTTTTCCGGTACCTGGCGTTATAAAATTGGCGATGTCCCAGTCTTCTATGAGCCACGGTTATTATCACTAATTTGTAATTGGTTAAACCCACCAATCTACATTGTAACGGCGATTGGGCTTATTCTTTAGACTTCTGAAAAGGCTAAAATGTTTTTCTGCCCAGAAATTTTCAGTATGAGCGTGAAGTTAGAAACTTTGCAGTGTTCATCTCCTATGCCTCAGAGACCACATAAAGACGTCGTTTTAATGTTATTATACTCTCTATTATAGTTTGTTTTATTATAGCCTGTGTCTGTCGGATATTTTCGCAGAAGCCCCGCGGGACTGTCATGTCCAATGTCGTGATGTTTTCCATTAGGGAACCGACATGTATCTTGCCTTAGTGGGGCCCTGGATTCATTACTGGATCGTGTAGTGCTGGCTTTACACGAATTATGAGACAAATGAGATTTTTATTTGTACAACAGCTAGTTGCCCGCCATCTGCGTCGACGTCGTTTACTACGGTTTTTAACAAATGCCGAGGGATCTGTTTATTTTCCTGGGATAAAAACCTAGGTTACTTTCTGCCCTTTCAACTAACTCCATGCCAAAAATCAACAAGATTGGTTGCTTAAATAGGACGTAAAAGAAAGACAAATAAACAAATAAACAAACAAACAAATACACTTTATCATTTATACTATTATTAAGGAAGTAAGGACAATTATTGGGTCTCAAAACCAACACTGGTGTTAAACTGTGGACCTTATTAATTATCCTGGCATAACGTCGGATTAGTAATGCAGTGTTTTGACACACTCCAACTGACAGCACCTTTCAAATGTCAGAGCGTAACAAAAAACAGCGTAACTATCCTAATATACTTCACGTTGATTAATCATTTCCTTGTAATGTTATCAGAATCCATTTAGCCATTTCAGCACTAGGGGAGTTTGATCTTTTTAGATAAAAGTAGCCTATGTAAGAGAGTCTTACCCATTAACTATCCTGTAACACTAGTTTAGTAGTGGCGAAAATATGTGACCAAACCCCCCTTTTTTTTACAGAAAAATGCCTGACGCACTTACTGATGTCTGACCACTCTTTTGGGGGAAACGAAGTAGTTAGGTGGGCCATGCACACACTAAAAACTCTGTTTGTCCCTCGATAGACCTATAGGTGAGAGTACGGAACTGTCGTATTCACCGCAGTTTCGCCTAAGTTTTGACCCCCCCAATGCATAGCGGGTTCCATCGTCGATGGCTTGGTCGCTGTCGAATCCGCGATGTGAGGAACCCGCGTGAAATGGGAGACGCGCGCTAAACGCCTTCTCAGGCCTGTCGTTAGTTGGTCGTCGGTCGTTGGTTACCGACTCCCCATGAATTCGCCACCCGCAGGCAACCATAAAGACCTACAAGAGATTGAACCCTGGACCTCTAGAACGAACCTAATTTCTTTATATACCATTTCTGGGTCTCCATACTTCCATCATTTCTGAGATTTCATGATTAGCCATTCCGTGAGATTTTGTTTTTGATTTTTTTTTAAAGATTTATTTTAAAATTACTCAAACACTGCCAGTGTGCCTGCTAGTTTATAATTGAGATACCTGAGCAAACAGAGCAGAAAGTGCAGTGTTTGTATCTTCTTTGTCAGAAGGCGAAGCTCCCAAAAGAAAGGCCAAAGAAAAATACACAACACACTAATTCCCGTTACTGTCGCATAAACGTTTGCGAGTCGCTATCGAGAACCCAGCGGCGTTCGACTCCATGAATAATGCATGCTCTCAATTGTCTACTGCTGTGCAGTTGACGCTGCTTAAAATTCAGCCCCAGCTCCACTTAATGGACTTCTTATTTTTAAGATTGGAGAGTATTTATTGGTAACCAAGGAGTGAGTGACGTCCTATTTACTGCAAACGAATCCGACCAAATTTATATTTTTTTCTGTAGTAGGTAGTAGGATACCCATTAATATTATTATTTACTCTTCTCATGTTCTTAAAGTAGTACTAGGCCTAAAAGTAAGTAGTGTAGGCGGACTAAAACTCAATTTTCTGCACTTGTGCAAGAAAGTATGTAGTTATAATTTACTTTCTGCATCCGGGTTCTAGTATTGTTGATCATATTAAGGCATATCTAACCTTTAGGTGATAATATTTTTTTATGCAAAGAGTGTATAAACACTGCTTTGTTTGTCATATTTTTTAATTTAATTTTTTTTCTAATTTATCAAAATGTTTTCGCCAACTTCATGGTAATATTAATTTATTCCTTGATTTTTCAAAAACCAACTACAATTGTCTTTCTTTTTCGTGTTAATAGTGCTGTAAATAGTGTTTTTTTTTAAACTGTCTCAGCTCTATTTATATTTATTTATATATATATATATATATATATATTTGTATATATGTTTATATGTGTACGTATTTATTTCTGTATTATTTGTATTTGTATTAGCTGTTTATGTATTATTGTTATATATAGTAGATGTAGTTTATGTTATATATTTTTAAAATTGCACTATCCCGTTTCCATACTCCTGTTCTTCTTTCATTAAGGGTTGTCTGGAGGAGATCGCTTAAAGCGATAAGACCGCCTTTGCGCATTGTTATTCTTCTTGTATTTATGTTTTCAATTTATATTATAAATTGTGTGCAATAAAGAATTTATCTATCTATCTATCTATCTCTAGCTTCATGGAGTTCCTATTTTTAAGATTGGCCTACTTTATCTAACTTTATCCTAAGGCAAATAAATCAGACATCATTATTTTTTCTGTTATAGTAAGTCTACTTACTATAACAGAAAAAATAGATAATCTTATTTAAACTTATAAGAACGGATAAGTTACTCATTCTTCTGATAGAGTTAAAATTATGTTGACATATATATACGTATCATATTGTTCTAATGAACTAACATTTAATAAATCCTTTGGACTGACTGAAAAACATACCATGCTTTTAAAATTATCATGTTACAAAGAACCTTAATACAAGGACCGTAAAATTCATAATCGAGCGTGAACGTACCGCGTTACCGACACGTTCACGCTCGATTAACGTATTTGCGTCGAATAAGTACCTCCGAAACAACAAAGTAATTCAGGGAATAGGCATACTTAGAAATGTTTCTAGATCGTTCTTTTTGGTTACTTGTTTAAGATTTCTGAGTGAAGAAGGTTCTAGGCTTCCGAAGAGGTATAAAATCCGGTTGCCCGTTGCCACTGACTCAGACTGCTCTGTACACTAAGTATAGTAAAATAAAATTTAAGTGTTAAATATAGTGACCTCGGCTACCATTCTGGTCTGGACATTGGAAGTGTGTTCTGAAACTTTGGTACTGAATGCGTTCTCTTTCCAAATCAACAAACTATATAACATAACAGTATATTATGAATGCATCATAGATAAATAAGTACGTTGTAATTTGTATTAACCTACAGGCTTAGTAAGTTACCTCAGTTCAACCTAACCTCGTTGATTCTGTAACATATTTATTGACAAATTTATTATTCCTCAATACGTCGGTGTTATATTCAGTTTGTATACAGTGTTACGTATTAAACCCGCGCTGAATATCTAAGCATGCTTTCAGAATATTGGTATACGTGCTCGCGTTGCGTTACCTACTTTATAAGTGGCACTTAGACATAATATACTATAGGGAGCCCTTTTATATAAAACTAGTAATCATTTTGTTATATTAAAACTACAACAAATAAAATTGACAACAAATAAAATCTGTTATATATAAAGAAAGTTATGTTAGTTACACAATTTATAACTCAAGAACGGCTGGACCAATTTTTATGATATTTGACTCTTTGGATCCCTCTTAGACCGGAATAGGATAATAAGTATTAAAATAAACATTCATATAAAAAAAAACCGCGGTACGAAGTTCGCCAGGACAGCTAGTTGACAACAAATAAATTTTCTTAAATTCCACATTAAGTTTTTGACGAGCTCTCTGGTACAGTGGTGAGAACTGTGGTCTTATAAATAGCAGGTCTTAGGTTCGTTTCCAACACGTACAAAGAATCGACGCTTCGCGACGGGTACCTAATAAAGTGACAGCATGGCTAGCATGGGCAAGAGACAATTATCTCCCCGGGAAAACGACAAAATTTCGACATAAGGCAGTCTAAGTCACTTTGTATTTTTAAGAAAGCTGTCAAAACTGTACTATAGTTTGCATTGAAGACGACTTGTAATAGTATTTACTGTTGTTAATGTATTTATGATATGTTATAGTATATATTAGCTTATTATTATTTTTATTTTTTAATATTTAATATATTATGTATTATTTTATTTGTGTAATCTAGTTTAAGTATTAGTATGTAGTTATTAGTATGTATTTTTTTTAATATGCACAACCTGCAGTGTGTTATCCTTTTGTTTTTCTTATCCTAAGGTTGCCTGGAAGAGATCGCTACAAAGCGATAAGGCCGCCTTTTGTATACTTCTTCTGTCTGTGTTTTCTTTTATTCTTCTTCTGTATTTTTATTTGTGT